>NC_092038.1:101407132-101707132 GCF_003086295.3 Arachis hypogaea
CCAAAGAACTATCTCACAATGGTTCGGGGGAAATACTTAGATTTCAGTCCGGAAAATGTGAGATTGGCGTTTCATCTACCCATGATGCAAGGTGATGAACGCCCCTACACAAGGAGGGTCAACTTCAACCAAAGGTTGGACCAAGTCCTAATGGACATTTGTGTGGAAGGCGCCCAATGGAAAGTAGACTCCAAAGGCAAACCAGTCCAACTAAGAAGACTGGACCTCAAGCCTGTAGCTAGAGGATGGTTGGAGTTCATCCAAAGATCCATCATCCCTACAAGCAACCAATCTGAAGTTACTGTGGATCGGGCAATCATGATTCATAGCATCATGATTGGAGAGGAAGTAGAGGTTCATGAAGTCATAGCCAATGAACTCTACAAAATAGCTGACAAGCCTTCATACATGGCACGGCTAGCCTTCCCCCACCTCATATGCCATCTATGTTATTCAGCCGGAGTTATCATAGATGGAGATGTCTCCATTGAAGAAGACAAGCCCATCACCAAGAAAAGGATGGAGCAAACAAGGGAAGTTCCTCACGGCCCCCAAGGAGAACATGAGGAAGTTCATCAACAAATGCCTCATGGAATGCACTTTCCTCCCAACAACTATTGGGAGCAACTCAGTACCTCCTTAGAAGACTTGAGCCAAAACGTGGAACAACTAAGGGTGGAACACCATGAACATGCCCTCACTCTTCAAGAAATAAGAGAAGATCAAAGAGCTATGAGAGAGGAGCAACAAAAGCAAGGAAGGGACATAGAAGAGTTGAAGAACATCATTGGTCCTTCAAGAAGAAGACGCCACTAAGAGGTGGATTCATTCCTTGTTCTTTATTTTCTTTCTGTTTTCGTTTTTAGTGTGTTGTGTTTATCTATGTTTTTGTGTCTCTACTTCATGATCATTAGTGTGTAACCATGCCTTAAAGCTATGAATAAAATCCATTAGTCTTTCACCTCTCTTAAAAGAAAAATGTTCTAATTCAAAAGAACAAGAAGTACATAATTTTCGAAATTATTAGTGAATTTAATTTAATTATATTGATGTGGTGGCAATAATTTTTGTTTTCTGAATGAATGAATGAACAGTGCATATTTTTGATCTTGTTGTCTATGAGTGTTAAAATTGTTGGCTCTTGAAAGAATGATGAACAAAGAGAAATGTTATTGATGATCTGAAAAACATCATGAAATTGATTCTTGAAGCAAGAAAAAGCAATGAAAAAAAAAAGTGGCGAAAATTTTAGCAAAGATCCAAGGCTTTGAGCATCAATGGATAGGAGGGCCCAAGGAAATTAAAAGTCCAGGCCTAAGCGGCTAAATCAAGCTGTCCCTATTCATGTGCTTGTGTCATGAAGGTCCAAGTGAAAAGCTTGAGACTGAGTGGTTAAAGTCGTGATCCAAAGCTAAAGAGTGCGCTTAAGAGCTCTAGACACCACTAACTGGGGACTTTAGCAAAGCTGAGTCACAATCTGAAAAGGTTCACCCAGTTATGTGTCTGTGGCATTTGTGTATCCGGTGGTAATACTGGAAGACAAAGTGCTTAGGGCCACAGCCAAGACTCATAAGTAGCTGTGTTCAAGAATCAACATGCCTAACTAGGAAAGTCAATAACACTATCTGAAATTCTAAGTTCCTAGAGAAGCCAATCACTCTAAACTTCAAAGGAAAAAGTGAGATGCCAAAACTGTTCAGAAGCAAAAAGCTACAAGTCCCGCTCATCTAATTAAATTAATATTCATTGATATTTTGGAATTTATAGTATATTCTCTTCTTTTTATCCTATTTGATTTTCAGTTGCTTGGGGACAAGCAACAATTTAAGTTTGGTGTTGTGATGAGCGGATAATTTATACGCTTTTTGGCATTGTTTTCATATAGTTTTTAGTAAGTTTAAGCTACTTTTAGGGATGTTTTCATTAGTTTTTATGTTAAATTCACATTTCTGGACTTTACTATGAGTTTGTGTGTTTTTCTGTGATTTCAGGTAAATTCTGACTGAAATTGAGGGATTTGAGCAAAACTCTGAAGAAGGCTGACAAAAGGACTGCTGATGCTGTTGGATTCTGACCTCCCTGCACTCGAAATGGATTTTCTGGAGCTACAGAACTTCAATTGGCGCGCTCTCAACGGCGTTGGAAAGTAGACATCCAGGGCTTTCCAGCAATATATAATAGTCCATACTTTATTCGAAGAATGATGACGTAACTTGGCGTTAAACGCCAAGTACACGCTGCTGTCTGGAGTTAAACGCCAGAAAAACGTCATGACCCGGAAACGCCCAAAACACGTCATAACTCAAAGTTTAACGCCAAGAAATGCCTTAGCTCGTGGAATGATCAAGCTCAGCCCAAGCATACACCAAGTGGGCCCCGGAAGTGGATTTATGCATCAATTACTTACTCATGTAAACCCTAGTAGCTAGTCTAGTATATATAGGACATTTATCTATTGTATTAGACATCCTGGATCCTGGATTGTATTCTGAATCCTGTGATCACGTTAGGAGAGGGCTGGCCATTCGGCCATGCCTGAACCTTTTGCTTATGTATTTTCAACGGTGGAGTTTCTGCACACCATAGATTAAGGGTGTGGAGCTCTGCTGTACCTCAAGTATTAATGAAATTCTATCTTCTTTTATTCAAATCTCTCTTATTCTTATTCCAAGATATTCATTCGTACCCAAGAACATGATGAATGTTATGAGTCAGATTACCCTCATTATCATTCTCACTTATGAATGCGCGTGATTGACAACCATGTCCGTTCTACATGCAACAGAGCTTGAATGTATATCTCTTAGATTCCCCAACAGAATCTTCGTGGTATAAGCTAGATAGATGGCGGCATTTATGAGGGTCCGGAAAGTCTCACCTTGTCTGTGGTATTCCGAGTAGGATCCTGGGAATCCGGAAAGTCCAACCTTGTCTGTGGTGTTCCGAGTAGGATTCCGGTAATGAATGACCGTGACGTGCTTCAAACTTTAACCTGCTGGGCGTTAGTGACAGACGCAAAAGAGGGATTCTATTCCAGTAGGAGCGGGAACCAACCGGTGATTAGCCGTACTGTGACAGAGTGCGTTAGCATAGTTTTCACTGCGAGGATGGGATGTAGCCATCAGCCATGGGTGATGCCTCCAGACTGGTTAGCTGTGCGAGTGACAGCCGCACAGGTTATTTCCCCGTGAGGAATGAAAGTAGCCACAGTTGATGGTGAACCCCTATACAAAGCTTGCCATGGAAAGGAGTAAGAAGGATTGATTAGAAGCAGTAGAAGAGCAGGCGTCCAAGAGCTCTACAGCATCTCCATCCGCTTATCTGAAATTCCTACCAATGAATCTGCATAAGTATCTTTATCCCTTTCATTATTTCTATTTTCGAAAACCCATAAACTATTTTAATCTGCCTAACTGAGATTTGCAAGGTGACCATAGCTTGCTTCATACCAACAATCTCTGTGGATTCGACCCTTACTCACGTAAGGTTTATTACTTGGACGACCCAGTACACTTGCTGGTTAGTTGAACGAGATTGTGAAGGAAATAAACAATGCCCTCAGAGTATACATCCCATAAGTCGAAAGAATAAGTGTTCACAATTTCGTCCACCACATAACCAAGTCAAGTTTAGGAAGAAACTTGTGTGTTCAGATAGAATTGTGTAAATCCTAGACAATTGGTATATGTAATACTTTGACTATAGTGAAAATTTCATCACTGTTGTGGTGGAGACTAGATATAGGTTACATAGCAGAAGGCAACTGAACTAGAATACATGACTGCGTCAATTTCTTTCTTTTTCTCGCTGTTCTGTTTTCTGATATTTATGAGACAAAACAAAATTGTCTCTTAAATTTTCCACTGCACAGTTCAAACAGAAATCAAATTTAAGCTAGGTAACAAAAAATCAATTTATTAAAACAAAAAAATACTATAAATTCAACCTCTATTCTCTAAACCTTATGTAACCTTCAATATATATTTTCATATATGCTATATAACTAATAATTTTATGTATTCCTTATTTCACCAAATATTTTAATTTTAATTAGATTTTATAAACACTTGTGAAGAATAGAGGAGATTCTATAAACATAGAGTATGTCATAATAGTGAAATGTTTAGTCCAATTTGCTTAAACTTTTATGAGTAAAGATCCAATCCGGTCTTTGTCCATTTTCACGAAGGACAAAATAATCTCTGTCTAAAAAAAAAAGGACACTTCGACCCTCGACCTTTTTATTTTGGGACAATACGGTCCCTCTGTTAAAAAATTCATTAAATAATAATAAAAATTAGTTTTGCGGAGGGTTTTATTTGTATTTTGTGGGGGTTTTAAACCCCCACAAAAATCTTTTCAACAATATAACCAATTACTACCACTACTACCATTATCTTTTTCATCCTCATTATTATCACTCTTACTTCTATTATTTTTATTGTGTAACCATATTTTATCATCATCATTATCTCTTCTACCGTCATCATCACCAATACCAATATTATCAACATTAAAGTTTTCTTCTTTTATTTCTTATTCCATGTTATTTTTTTCCTTTAAAAGGTATTATACTATAATTACTTTTATTTTGTGGCATCATTTTTATCAATGGTTTTTCTTCATTTAACCACCATTGATGAAGGAATTTTTTAAAAACAAAGTTATTAATAGTTTGTGGAGGTTTAAAACCCCCACAAAATACAAATAAAACTCCCACAAAATTAATTTTTATTATTATTTAATAAATTTTTTAATAGAGAGACCGTATTGTCCCATAATAAAAAGGTTGAGGGTCGAAGTGTCCCTTTTTTTTGGATAGGAATCGCTTTGTCCTTCGTGAAAATGGACGAGGACCGGATTAGATGTTTACTCAACTTTTATAGTAGTTTATTATTAATTAAAAGAATAAAAAAATTATCCAAACTAGCACCAAAATTTATTTAGTAAATGCAAGCGGCTAAACTTTAGATAGAGATTACTTACAAAGAAATTATAGGATAACACATTAACTTGTCTTTTAATATCATTAACGAGGATCAAACTTCATTGCAGAATCTACTTTTTAATTACCATGAGATTTATTATAACACAAAATTGTTAGGGTTGCTTAAAATTAATAAATTATTGGTATTTTCTATTTGGATTTTATTTATTTATAAAATAATTCAAAATAAAAAAAATAATTTTTTTACTTATAAAGAGTTGATATGATATTTTAAAGACATTTTTAACAACTTAAAGAATTTATCTAATTAGAGAGTACTCTAAAATTATTATATTCAGTATATTAAAAAAGAAAATGATTATTCTTTTTGTCAAAAAATGATTTGTGATCTAATACTCAAAACACTTGACTTTCCAAAATAAATTATTTTCTTATATATAATTATCTTTTAACAAACTGCATGGCATATTGAAACTTGAGAGAAATGGAATTTAATTATGGCATAATAATTATTATTTTATTGTTGTCACCTCCAACACTATGACTGGATGGTAATGATAAGTTAACTTTAGGAAGCCTTTATTTCCCAAAATGGGAAGTAAGACAAAAGAAAATATCATGAACTAGTGGACGTGGAGATGCTATCTGCCATTCCAAATCACATCTACAACCACCATCAATATTCTTACAAATAAAGATTTAATTTGGTTTTTTTCTATTTTCATGAAGAATAAAATGTTATTTATCTTAAATAAAAGATATTTTGGTTTTTAACCCTTTTGTTTTAAGATAATACGATACTTCTATTAAAAAATCGATTAAATAATAATAAAAATTAGTTTTGTAAAAATTTTATTTATAATTTGTAAAAGTTTTAAATTTTTATAAAATTTTTTTAACAATATATCTAATTATGACCACTATTACTACTATCTTTTTCATTCACATTATTATTACTTCTACTCATATTATTTCTATTGTATAACTATATTTTATTATCATTGTTATTTTTTACTGTCGTCATCACTAATACAAATATCATTAATATTAATGTTATTTTAGGTGGTTTGGACATGTGAGAAAAAGATCGACAGAACACTCAATCAGGAGGGTGGATGAGATGGAAGATGGATAAGAGATGAAAGACAAAGAAAGACCTAAGAAGACCATCCATGAGGTGGTCAAATGAGATTTACATGTAAACGGTCTCTCTGTGGACATGATACATGACAGAGCACAATGACGTCGTTTGATTTATGTGGCCGACCCCACCTAGTGAGACAATGCTTTATTATTGTTGTTGTTGTTTTATTCGATGCTATTCTTTTCTTTTAAAAACCTTCGTAATGCAATCACTTTTTTTTCCTGCATCATTTCCAATAATGATCGTTCTCCACTTAACCACCATCGATAAAAGAATTTTTTAAAAATAAATTTATTAATAACTTGTGGGAGTTTAAAATCCCATAAATTACAAATAAAATTCTCACAAAATTAATTCTTGTTACTATTTAACGAATTTTTTAACAGAAATATTGTATTATTCTAAAATAAAAAGGTTGAGGGGGCAAAGTGTCCCTTTTTTTGGACAAGGAATGCCTTGTCTTTCGTGAAAATAGACAAGGACCAAGTTGAATCTTTACTCATATTCTTACATCTTACCCTTTTTTTTACGGTATTTTTAAATTTGACATATCAAAAAATAATTCATCGCAAATTTAAATTTTATTTAAAAAATATTTTTTAATCAATAAATTATTACACGTATAAAATAGAATTTGAATTTCGACACCTAACTAAAATTACGCTGTCATCTCTTAATTAGGCTGCGTTTGTTTCTGAGAACAGGAGAAGACAAGACACTGAGAATAAGACATAAAGGACAGAGATATAAAATTTTGTGTTCTTGTTTCCTATTTGGTAATAAACTAGAACAAATTATGAAAATCTAATTTATTCTCATTTTTTTTTCATTCAAAAAATTTGAGACGAAAAATATAATAATAAAAAAATATGATTATAAAAAATTAACAAGAATAATGAAAGAAAAAATGAAAAATAAGTCGTGTCCCTTGTTAGTGTCTCCGTGTCCTTCCTATCAGGATGGACTCAAAATATACTAATTCAGTGTCCCTGGACACATTGTCCCTGTTCATGTCTCCTCTGTCAAACACAATTTTGTGTCTCTGTGTCCCTGTCTCAGTGTCCTGTCTCTGTAAACAAACGCAGTCTTATAGTTGAGTAGTTGACATTCAATGAAGACATTAACCGGTAGAATGCGTTTGTTTATATATACGGGACATTGAGATAAAAATATAGAGACACACAATTATATTTGGTAGATAAGACATGAACAGAGACCTTGTGTCCAGAAATACTAAATTAGTATATTCTGTGTCTTTTTTGACATGAAAGACACATTCTAGAAAAGACTCAGACATTAACAATAGATACAATTTATTTTTTATTTTTTCTTTCATTATTTTTATCAAATTTTTATAATTATATTTTTTAAATTTTTTTATGAAAAAAATGAGAATAAATGAGATTTTCATAATTTATTTTAGTTTATCATTAAATAAAATATAAATATACTAATTTTTGGGTCATATTTTTAATGTTCTGTTTTGTCATATTTTCAGAACTAAATAAAACATATTCTCTGCATCTTTTTAAGGTAAAAGTGTAGAAAACAATTCAGATTTTGTGAAAATACTATAAAAAAATCTATTACAAAGTCTTGTGCATATAGTATTTTTAGGAAAATACAATAAGTATATAGGATAAAGTATATTTTTTTCTAAAGTTTATTAAAATTTTTGAAAATATTTTTAAGTTTTATTTTGTTATTAAAATTTTCGATTTACATCAAATATATTGGTGACAGTTTAATTTTAAAAAATTTAAAATTAATCTAATAATAATGCATGATAATTATGTCTAATTTGTTTGTATTAAAGATTATTCTTTTAAAAATTTTTGCTGAATTGATCCTAATATTTTTAAAAAATTAGCCGTTATAAATATATTTAACGCAAATAAAAACTTCCAGAATAAAATTAAAATAAAATAAAACTTAAAAATATTTTTAAAATTTTTAATAAATTTTAAAAATAAAAAATATACTTTACTCAAACGTATATTGACAACTATCATCCAAAAAGAGCAGAGTAATTTTTTTTTTTTTATCTGAAGAAAGCATGAAATAATTGATGCATAATGTATTGAGTCGTTAGTTTGTTGACTAAAGAAGCATTTGTCTTCATGCAAAGAAACTGACAAACTGCTATGAATTTGGGATTACAAATCTCTGCATATGACATGCTAAAAGTTAATTTAACAGCAAAACTTAACTAAATAAAAGAAACATATGGTAAATAGAAATAACAAGAAGTGACAGTTTGAGTTTCATTGATGTTACTGTTTTGAAAAGCTAAATAAAAAAATCTACCACTTGAAAAGAAAAATAAATGAAAAAGAAAAAGACACTTGTTACCTGAGAGTCTGTTTATCATAAGAATTTAATAGCAATGTAGTAACTCTAGAAGCATTTGTGGAAAAAATAAAGAATATCAATAATGATATCATAAATATTAAATAGAATAATTGCGCAATGGCAATTGAATTAAGAGCCGGGGACAAAAATAAGAAAAATAATTGTAAAAGATCTTGTTCTGTGATCGTGATTGTGATTAACTGATTATGGATGCATTGAAAAAGGCGTTGGATAATTAGGATTTAAGGTGTGGTACACGTGTCTCCCATGGATTCTCCCTCAGTTTCATTATAACCGAAATGCAAAAACAGAAGCTGAAACCTGACGCATACAAAAACCATTCCCTTTCTTCATTCCTTCCGCGACTAGTAACTATTTTCTATTTCGCATGTTTTCCTTGCACTTCTGGCTGCTCCATTCAACAACTATGCAAGTTTCATTTCATCAGGTTACAATTTACACGCCACTCTCTTCTTTTTCTGCATGTTTCCCGTTAAAGTATTTTTAATTCTCGTGGTTTTTGGAGTTTTATGGTTTAACATCAATACACCATACCATGCATGCATTTTTTTCAATGTTCGCATTCATGTTATGCTGCCTCTGCAAATGCAATTTGCTGATTCTTGAAACTTTTTATAGGGTTCACATTTCACAGCGGTTGAATTGTTCTCGGGTGAAATTATTATGTTGCATGGGTTGTTTATGCGCTAAGACCTGAATGCCTGAGTTAATGATTATAGATATGGAACCGTAATTGTTCATTTTTGAATTTGTGCCTATGGATATGGAGCCGTAATTGTTCACTTTTGAATTTCTGCCTATGGATATGGAGCCGTAATTTCTTATTTTTGAATTTGTGCCTATGGATATGGAGCTGTAATTGTTTATTTTGATCCTATGGATCAAGAATTGATTAACGAGTCTATGAGATTGGGGGTTGTTGATGAGGGTTTACAACTCCAAACTAAAGATGAGGAGCTTTCAGTAAACCCCGAGAGCAACAAAATAATAAAACCCCAAGATGACCACAATGACTCCTCCCATATCCCACCCCCAGAATGTACTGACGTTAGACAAGGTACTATGTCACGACTTCAGCATCAAATTCGCCTTTCCGGTGACGCTGATGATATGGTTGAAGAATTGACAGTGAGAAGTTGCAATGGTTCGAGCTTAGATATTGGTACACAGGGCAATCAAGGGCCTGCGTATAATACTCAGAGCCAAAGGCAGCTAGCAAGTGATTCAGGAATTGGAACTTTACTTCTTGGTGATACTGGGTGTAGAAACAGTGACCAAGCTTCCTCAAAAGTTATATCTAGATCAGGATTTGCTGAGTATTTTATTAAAAATACGATAAAGGGAAAGGATATTGTGTGTAAAGATTCATCTTCTATTGGCTTGACTGTTGAGTCTAGAGATCAGAATCTGATGAAGGCTGGCATTGGTACTCAGATGGATTCCAGTGTCCCGCTAAGCCCTGGCTCAACGACTGCAAAGTCTCCTTATAATGCTTCATTGCCAAAATCTCATGGGTCTCAATTTAATGGGGTCAGTTTAAGAGAATGGTTGAACGCTGGGCGACTCAAACGAAGCAAAGCAGAGTGTTTGAGTATATTTAGAAAGATTGTAGATTTGGTGGATGGCTCACACTCTCAGGGGTTTGCATTGCGCAACCTGAACCCGTCTTATATTAAAGTGTTACCATCAAACCAGGTTATCTACCTTGGGTTACAGAAACATATGTTAGATAATGGTGCAAATTCAGAAGTTCTTCAATTACGAAGTTCCTCTATTCGAAAAAGGATGTCAGAGCAGGTAACATCTCCCTCTCATGACGCATGGTTAAAGAAACAAAAATTTAATGAGTATGTGAGAGGTGCTGGTGATCGGAGTCAGTGCCCTTCAAGGCCTGACTTGTATCTTCAAATTACTGTTGATAGCAAAGTTGGTTCAGCTGGTTCAAAAGATTATCACAACCAATATAAGTGTGTCCAATTTCCGAAACATAATATTTGGAAAGTGCCTAGCGTCCCTGACATATCCAATGGAGGTCTACTGCAGTTGACTTCTTTGAATGAAAGATCAGAAGATAAGTGGTATAAAAGTCCCGATGGAGGCTGTACTACATCAGCAAATATCTACTCTCTGGGTGTTCTCTTTTTTGAGGTGTGTGACCTAATTGATGTTACCCGCATTATTATTTAGATGCATTCTGCATGCACCCATCTTTACATGACTTTTATTTCCAGCCTATAACATTGTTGTTTCATTGCAGATTGGTAAAACAGATGGTGTTGGTATGTTTTAATCTTTCCAATCAATAAATATACTTTCAATAACTAAAAGAAGGAGAAATTCAATCCACAATATGTTTTGACAGACCATTGAATGCTATTATAATATATTTATGAAATACTAATTCTCAATCAACTTTTAAATGAAGCAGTTTAGTAGCCTAAGTAAATATGACATCACTAACTAATATAGGTTATACCTTTCAGTTGCTCAGTCAATTTGACTCTGAAGGATCCCATATTGCAGCAATGTCTGATCTTCATCATAGGATTCTACCTCAGGCTTTCCTGTCAGAAAATCCTCTGGAAGCCGGGTTTTGTCTTTGGCTGTTGCATCCTGAGTCATCATCACGTCCAACAACACGGTAATGCTGAGATCATTTAGTTATCAGATTCACTGCCGCTAATATTACAATTCAAAATGATTTTACCAGGGTCGAAATGATTTCTAGATCAGTTTGTTCTTCAAAGAATGTTTCCTCCATTGTGTTCTGTTCTGTGAAATATTTATCTTCTTTTACAACATGGAGGGTATAGTCTTGTCTGTCCTAGTTCTATATCTACCATACACTACAATGATATTCTAAGTTGTAGTTACTGTGGCATGACAGGGAGATACTACGATCTGAAGTATTTAATGGAATTCAGGAGGTTTATAGTGAAAAATTATTATTAGATTTTGACAAAGCAGAAGCACAATCGGAATTGTTATTGCATTTCCTCATCTTGTTAAAAGAGGAGAGGCAAAAGAATGCGTTCAAACTGGAAGAAGTCACCAGATTCTTGGAATCAGATATAGAAGAGGTGGTGAGGGGACATAGCTCTGGAAAATACTTGGTTTCTGCTGGCTTGCATAACGATATATCTTGCCATAATGAGAGTTCATCTCTCAACAAAAAACCT
Source organism: Arachis hypogaea (assembly GCF_003086295.3). Taxonomy (NCBI): domain Eukaryota; kingdom Viridiplantae; phylum Streptophyta; class Magnoliopsida; order Fabales; family Fabaceae; genus Arachis; species Arachis hypogaea. Next base: position 101,418,777 of record NC_092038.1, read on the forward strand.
TCATGTTCAGAATCAGTATCCCCTGCATGCCCAATCTCTAATGCAAACCAAATGAGAGTCATAAGAAATATGTGCCAGCTTGAAAATGCTTATGTTTCAATGAGATCTAAAATTCAGATTCCTGAAACAGATGCTGCAACTCACCCACATAAAGATAAACCAAGAGATAGGTTTGTGGCACAAAGAGGCAAGGAACAAGATAAAAAAACAGATTCTTTAGGAGCCTTTTTTGATGGTTTTTGCAAGTATCTACGTTATAGCAAGTTTGAGGAGCGGAGTGTATTGAGAAATTCAGATATTAACAGTCTTGGAAATGTAATTTGCTCTCTAAGTTTTGATAGGGATGAAGAGTACTTCGCTGCTGCTGGGGTATCAAAGAAAATAAAAATTTATGAGTTCAGCTCACTTTTCAATGACTTAGCTGAAATCCATTATCCTGTAGTTGAGATGTCAAATGAATCAAAGTTCAGTTGTGTATGCTGGAATAGCTACATCAGGAACTATCTTGCCTCCACAGACTACGATGGAGTTGTTAAGGTTTGTATGTACAGCACATTATAAACCATTGGAGTTATTCTCTCCATCAGTTACTTTGTGACATATGCAGTTGGGACTCAATATTCAATAGTTTACCTTGTAGTGGTTTACCAAGTCTTTGACTTGAATTTTGGCCTAAAACTGCTCTAAAAGGTGAGTTTATATATCCTTAAAAATGGGGGTGAAATATTCACCTGTTTATATTAAAACTTCTATTAAAAACTCATCCCATAGATTCTCACTCCCATTCTAAGGGATATATGGCTAATTATAACGGCAGAAAACGCTTATAATTTTCTCAAGAGTTGATTATTCTAAAACCTTTCTAGATTCTCTCAGTTGGATGTAAAAATGTATTCTCAACTTTAAGTTTTGAATAGTTTCCATGTCCGACATAATTGGATTGGTTGCTAACTTCTTTAGCACAATACTCTTTGCATTGAGAATGGTATTTATCACAGGTATCATTGGGGCTCATTTTGTAGAGTTTGTCATATCAATTAACAATATTACTGGTCTTGTTCAGAGGCCGAAAATGCATCATCTATACGAAATGACATTTTTATCACTATTTTATATTACAATAATGACTGGCTAACATTTTGTTCACTTAAACTAAGGAAGAATTCATCACTCTCACCGAAAGAAAAGAGAACATCCTTGGAAAATGACATCGATTTTAACCTAAAAGCTAAATATACGTTCATTTCTTGATGTTTGGTCTGTTCTAGTTTCTAAAATTACTCATAGCATTGCATAACTGGATGCATTTTCAGCTATGGGATGGTATTACAGGTCAAGGGTTTGCTCACTTCACTGAACATGAAAAGAGGGCTTGGTCTGTTGATTTCTCTCCGGCATACCCTACAAAATTTGCTAGTGGGAGTGATGATTGTTCTGTGAAGCTGTGGAGTATCAATGAGGTAAGCTTTTTAGCACTGATACAAAGGCTAAGGGCAGACATGCTTAAACTCTGGATGAGCACATTTTGCTTGACGGAAAATCAATATTTAAAATAAAATAAGGTTAGAAAGTAAATGATGGTTGCTTTTCCTCTTGATTATTGCACCGTTATGACATTTATGTCTCTGAAAATGACTATAATCAAAATCTTGATACTAAACATAAAAACTAAATCATGATTTATAAATTTTTTCTTAAAAATTTAGGAAATCTTGATTTTCATATGAACCCTGTTTGATATTAGGAATATATTGACTATGAAAGGGTTAGCTTTTGCTTTTCCAGCAATATGGTGGAAGCCACTTGGTTATATTATTTGAGGATTTTCTATTTAAAAAATGGTTATATAGTCCTGATTATAAGTAGCTATGCTGGTGTGATAGTCCTGTCTTTCCAGATTGTATGGACAGATTGCATCCTCAAGCTATATAGCGAAAACTACACCGGAGCTTTCCAAATATTGATCATTAGCTAATATGAAGGAAAACTTATCTTGCAGAGAAACTCTGTAGGCACAATCCAGAATGTTGCAAATGTCTGCTGTGTTCAATTCTCTGCTTATTCATCTAATTTACTGGCTTTTGGATCGGCAAATTACTTGACTTATTGCTATGATCTTCGCAATCTTAGAAGCCCCTTGTGTGTGTTGGCTGGCCATCATAAAGCTGTAAGCTATGTCAAATTTTTGGACTCTGTAACACTTGTTTCTTCATCAACCGACAATACATTAAAGATCTGGGATCTCAACAAAACCTCTCCCGTGGGTCCTTCTACTAATGCTTGCAGCTTAACCTTGTCAGGGCATACCAATCAGAAGGTTTGGTTTTGAATTTAACAGCTTTGATTATTTTATAATATGAAATCCAGTTAGCATTTGCCCAAAACCTTCTTTGGTTGCTGTCATGCGCAATCCCAAAGGCTGCATGTCTTAAATTTGACATAATTTGCATTAAGTTGTCCCTTTTTTGAAAAAAATGTTTACTTTAGTTGGTTGGCTCAAAATTTTCACCTTCTGCTTTTACAGAATTTCGTGGGTTTATCGGTTGCTGATGGATATATTGCATGTGGCTCTGAAACAAATGAGGTATTATATTACTTTTGGTTGTAACGTGATAGATTCACTATAGCTTACTGGAACAAAAATGTCAATCAAATTAGTGATTTAGCAATTTGCTATTTTAGTTCCACAAAGACTACAAAAGAAAAATGTAACCACATAAACACAAATATACACCTAGAATCCTCCTACAATTTGGTGTACATGTTGTTTATGCACAAATTTGTGATGATATCTACGACTTGCAATTTCATAATTTGTGATGAGAATAAGAGCAGTTCAAACATCTGTTCATAAGCTTAAGGACATCTATATATAACTTTGTTGATAATGTATACTTTTGTTGCATTGCAGGTTTATGCCTACTATAAATCTCTTCCCCAGCAAATCACATCACACAAGTTTGGGTCCGTGGATCCCATTAATGGTAAAAAGACTTATGATGACTATGGCCATTTTGTTTCAAGTGTGTGCTGGAAAGGGAAATCAGACATGGTTATTGCGGCCAATTCAAGTGGGTGTATAAAAGTGTTACAGATTGTGTGAAGGAAAGTCAACTTGATGATGGCTCTGTTTGTGCAGCCCGGTGTGAGCCATGATTGGATGGGGAAACAAGTCACAATCTAATCCAAATTTTCTAATATGAAGGTTGGATTCAACAGGATGTAGAAGTTAAGGCTTTAAACCAAAACTTTTTGGCATTTGCAGAGAGACCTGTTACACAGATTTAGACATGGGCAATTGGGCATGGCAGGAGTTGCTTGTAATTTATAAGTTGAGGAATATAGCTAGCTACTATCGCTATGAAGAGGACTAGCTACAAACGCTAATATTTGAAAGCAAAGAACCTTGAAATTTCTATTTTAGCTTTGCCCGGACTTGTATATATTACATTAACGTTGTAGTCGGACGTCGTTAGATTTTTTGTTGCTTTACAAATGTCATCTTATCACAGTACTTTTTTCTTTCATAAGGATTGGGGGATACCCTTTAAATTAATTAGTTGCGTTCGTTTTTTTAATGTCAGGTAGAAACTAGGAGCTTGTTTAAAAATCATTTAATACGATGATTGTAGTGATTATTGTTCTTGGTGTGAAGCATTAACACTGTAGTGTCAGCATTTGCTTCCACAAGAAATGGCAATGAACTAATTGAAGCCATTGGTAGCGATGATGATCAGAGAGAAAGAATAAAAAGGAGTCATTTTTGTCTTTCGGATGAGGTGAGGTGAAAAGGATGGAGACTCAAACGGTGGTTTATTTCTCTGAGAGTGGTGAGAATACAGATGAACCATAGAATGGGAAGAAAAATGGCGGTTGTGAATTGGATGAAAACCGTGAGAAGAGTAACCAAAAAAAGAAAAAAGAAATAAAAGAGAAAGGGTTCAAACAAAAACAACACACTGATGAGGAACAATAGTGTTAACTGTTAATTGATGTAAAACGATGATGATTGTTGTGTCTAGGAAAGGATAAGAATGGATGTCCATTTAATGGGCAATCCATTTTCTACCTTGAAAGAGAACAAGTTTTAGGATGAAGAAAATAAATGTAGTTTGAAAAGTAAACTTCTCTTTGCCTATAAAAACATAATCTCAGGCAAGGGAATACACACAGCAATATAATAATATTTTCTTTCTTTCTTTTACTATAAACAAATGCAATTTTCTCTTTTTTTACTTTTAATACTTCTTTCTATCTTTATATATATATTTATGCAATTCTCTCTTTCTTTACTTTTTATACTTTTTTCTATCTTTATATATATACACATTACAACATATAATATTATTATATATATACAAATCATTATTGAGCTAATTATTTTAATGCTAGAGCCATATTAATACATCTTTATTTTATATTTAATATATCTTTTATTTCACAACACGTTATCAGCACGAGACTCTGATCAAATTTTTAGGAAGACTCAGGTAACAAATTTTCATTATGTCAAAGCTCTCTCATCTTGAATTCAATGCTCTTGATATATCTCGAAACAATTATTTATCATGGATACTAGATGCTGAAATCCATCTTGATTCAATGGATCTTGGAGATACCATTAAGGCTGAAAATAATGCATCCCAGAAGGATAAAGCTAAAGCCATGATTTCCTTCGTCGTCATCTTGACGAAGGATTGAAAAATGAATATCTTACATTAAAAGATCCTACAGATCTTTGGAAAGACCTTGAAGAAAGGTATAATCATCAGAAAACGGTGATACTTCCTCAAGCCCGATATGAATGGACGCATTTGCGTTTACAAGATTTTAAATCTATAAATGAATATAATTCTGCAATGTTCCGAATCACCTCACGAATGAAATTGTGTGGGGAAAAAATAACTGATCATGATATGTTGGAGAAAACTTTCTCAACCTTCCATGCCTCGAATGTGCTCCTGCAGCAGCAGTATCGAGAGAAAGGGTTTAAAAAATATTCTGAGTTAATTTCTTGCCTTCTTGTTGCTGAACGCAACAATGAGTTGTTATTGAAAAATCATGAAGCGCGCCCAGCTGGCGCTGCCCCATTTCCTGAAGTAAATGTAGCAAATTACCCCAGAAGAGGTAAATGACAAGGTTTTAATAATAAGAAAAATTATGGAAGGTAAAAGAATTATGTTCAAAAGAGAGGATCTCACCAGAAGTGGGATAAAGAAAGGAATATCGGGTAGAATAAATCAACAGGGGATAAGTGTTTCCGTTGTGGTGGAAAGGGCTATTGGTCTCGTACCTATCGTACCCCAAGGCACCTAGTCGATCTTTACCAGGCATCTTTGAAAAAGGACGACAAAGGAAAGAAAACAAATTTTGTTTCAAATGATGCTAAGAACTCCACCACTCATTATGATGTATCTGATTTCTTTGAGGATCCTGAAGGAAATATTGGTCATTTGATCAATGATGGAATAGTTTAATATGTGGGATTGTGAAGTATCTATGTAAATAAATAATGTAAAGAACTTATTGTTAAGTTTTATTTTCTATGTATTTAAGTTTCAAATGTGATGTACATAAATAATGAAATATTAATGTTTATGAATTTTGAAATTATTAAATGTGTCAAATTTTAAAATAAAATTTTAGTATATGACATTATTTTATGTACAGTGTTTCTTAGAAAAATAATTCTGATCAAGTATTCAATTTAACTGTGCATACTACTCATTTTATTATTATTTGTTTTTGAAGAGAATGACAAGGATATGTAATGAAGATGTATGCCTTACGGATAGTGCAAGTTCGCACACTATTCTCAAAAGTGATATATATTTTACCCATCTTGTGCCAAAAGAGGAATATGTTAATACTATTATTGGCTCAGGCAATGTGATTGAAGGTTCCGGAAGAGCTATAATTTTGTTTCCTGGAGGAACAAAATTTATAATAAATAATGCACTATTATCTACCAAGTCTTTGAGGAACTTGTTGAGTTTCAAAGATATTCGCCGAAATGGATATCACGTTGAGACAATGAATGAGGGAAATCATGAGTATTTATGTATCACAACTCATGATTCAAATAAGAAAGTTATATTAGAAAAATTACCCTCACTTTCATCTGGGTTGTATTATACCAAGATTAGTGCAATTGAAACACATACCATTGTAAACCAGAAGTTTATTAGCCAAAATGAATTCATAACTTGGCACGATCGATTGGGTCATCCGGGAACAACCATGACGAGGAGAATTATTGAAAACTCTCATGGACATTCACTAAAGAACCAGAAGATTCTGAAAACTAGTGAATTTTGTTGTGCTGCATGTTCTCAGGGAAAGTTAATTCTAAGGCCATCACTAGTAAAGGTTGGATTTGAGTCCCCTGAATTCCTAGAAAGGATTCAAGGTGATATATGTGGACCTATTCATCCACCATGTGGATCTTTTAGATATTTTATGGTTCTAATAGACGCATCTTCGAGATGGTCACATGTGTGCTTATTATCTTCTTGCGTTTGCGAGATTACTGGCTCAAATTATTCGATTAAAAGTACAATTTCCAGAAAATCCAATCAAAGCAATTTGTCTTGATAATGCTGATGAATTTACTTCCCAAGCTTTTGATGCTTATTGTATGGCTAATGGAATAAGTGTTGAACATCCAATAGCTTATGTTCACACACAAAATGGGTTAGCAGAATCACTTATTAAGCGCCTTCAATTAATTGCTAGACCCTTGCTTATGAGAACAAATCTCCCAACCTCGGTTTGGGGGCATGCTGTTTTACATGCCGCAACACTTATTCGTTTGAGGCCAACGAGTTATCATCAGTTCTCTCCTATGCAATTAGCTTTTGGCCAGTAGCCAAATGTTTCCCATTTAAGAATATTTGGGTGTGCGATATATGTTCCCATTGCACCACCTAATCGCACCAAAATGGGACCCCAAAGAAAATTGGAGATATATGTTGGATATGATTCTCCCTCTACAATGAGGTATCTTGAGATACAAACTGGAGATGTATTTAAAGCCCGGTTTGCGGATTGTCATTTTGATGAATCAAAATTTCCAACAGTAGGGGGAGAGAATAAGCTTCCTGAAAAGGAACTTAACTGGAATGCATCATCGTTGATGCATTTAGATCCTCGATCAGGACAATGTGAACTGGAAGTTCAAAAGATTATACATTTGCAAAGAATAGCAAATGAATTGCCTGATGCATTTTCCGATACAAAGAGGATAACCAAATCTTATATACCAGCGAAAAATGTCCCAATTCGAATTGATGTCCTAGTAGGACAAGTAGCCATTGAGTGCTCTCTCTATATAAGACAAAGTTCGGTACCATTTCATTATAAAGAGAAGAGTTGTTTGAGTGTGTTTCTGATGTGATAGAAGGCAAAGTGGTTCCTGAGATTGACGTTGTGCACTAAAATCGTCTCTGATATTTCAACTGCACCAATTACGTCCCTAGGATTGAAAAATTGCACCAAATTAGTCCCTGATCCGTTTTCCGTTAACGGCACGTTGACATGGCTTGATGACGTGGACCTTTGGAGATACATATCACTTCATGGTTAGGCCACGTGTAACGGCATGATGACGTGTCGATTAACGACACATGGCATGCTGATGTGGATAGTTATGTTACGTGTCACAATGCTATTTTGCCACGAGTGTCGAGTTATGCCACTTGTCACAATTTTATTTGTCCACATGTCATCCATTATGTCATTATTACATATGGACCAAATTGGTCCCTTACTTTGCATCAAATGACTCATTTTAGTTTTTGAAATTGAATATGGTGCACTAAATTACTCCCTTCATTAGTTTGTTTTCTTTTTTTTTTAATTCAAATTTTTTAATATCTTTGAATACACTAATTTTAATTTTATATTTTCACAAGTTATTTAAATATAAGTGCTTTTATAAAATATTTTAAAAATTTTAGTTTTAATTATATAATTTTTTCTATAATATTTTATTAAAAAAATTATATGAGATATTGATATTAATTTAGTAAAGAGTGTAAGTTAGGAGTATAATAATATTTTTTAATACAAACTTTTAATATTTAACATCTTAATAAATATTTTAAGAATACTTGATAAGGCACTTGTTAACTAATATAAATTCATTATTCCCATCCGTTTTAAGAATATTCGATTCCCCATATAATTGACTTCTCACTAACTTAATAAGATAGATTTATATTGTCGATTATAATAATTTCATTTTAGGGTTAAATACGATTTTAGTCCCTAAGGTAGGGGTCGAAAATTTATTTCGTCCCCTGCCTTCTTTTTTGCTATAAAATGGTTCCAAAGGTTTAACTAAATTTTAAAATCGTCCTTCGGACGAAAATACCTTTCCCCCTTCTTCCCAAAAGCAACCAAAATCAACAGAAACAGAACAGAAGCCCAAGTTGTACCAGAACCCACCACCACTGTTATCATCATGGTCATCATCATCATCATCAGAACTTTCCCAAAATCAATCAAAATTAACAAGAAGCAGAACAAAAGTCTAAACTGAACCAGAACCCACCACCACCACCATTATCTTCATGGTTATCAACATCATCATCTGAAGAACAATGGATAATGGAATCATAAGAAAAAATATAAGAAGAAGAAAAACAACAACAATGATAACGGAACCATAAGAAGAACAACAAAACTCAGAACCCACCACCACCACCGCCACCCAGAACTCAGAAAATTAGAACTAAAAAAATCAGAACAATCAAAACTCAGAACCATCAACAAAACTAAAAACTAAAATTCTTCCCTTTTTATTAACAAAACACAGATGTAATTACAATAATAAAAAATCTCCAAATTCATTTTCAATTACAAGAACAAAAAATCCATAAATATAATTATCAAAACAAACGACGAGACGAGGTGCGACGGCGAGGAAGAGGTGCGGCGAGACAAGGTGCGACGGAAAGGAGGAGGTGTGACGAGACGAGAGCGACGGCGAGGCGACGATGACGGCGAGGGTGAGGTCCACCCTCACAGTAAAATCCAGCGGTGAGGAATGAACGAAGAGGAGCAGGAGTGGCGGCAGTGGCCCTTCCCTTTCCCCTTCCCTTCCTTTCCCCTTCTTCTCCCTGAATCAAAATCCAACTCTCCCTCCAGCTGATATCCTCCCCCATTTTCCTTAACCCATGTTTCTTTTCTTTTTTTTTAAAATTTTTTTGTTAAGGGTATTTTGGAAATAAAAATTAAAAATTTGGTAAAAAATGACGATTTTAAAATTAAGTTAAACTTTTGGGACCATTTTGTAGCGAAAAAAAGTTTGAGGACGAAATAAATTTTCAGCCCCTATCTTAGAGACTAAAATCGTATTTAACCCTTCATTTTATCTATAACTTAGTTAGGCGGCCTTTTTATATATTATACTATTAATTAATATAAGCACTTATTATGCTTTAACAGTATTAAAACAAATACAAATAAATACAAGACGCAATAATAAAATTTTAGATTTAACTAACATGTGCTCTAATGATACAAGTTAAAATTATTAATTAAAAAATTCATTATAAAAAATTATATAATAAAAAATAAAATTAAAATTAGTGTATCAAAAAATATTGAGAGTTTTGTATTTACAAAGAAAAATGAGAACAAGGGACAAATTTGGTGTACGATATTCAATTTCAAAGATTAAAATGAGTCATCTGATACAAAGTAAGGAGACCAATTTAATGCATATATAACGATGACATAGTGGATGACATGTGGACAAATAACACTGTGACACATGGCATAACCATCCACATCAGCATACCATGTGTCGCTGATCAATACGTCATTGTATCGTTACACGTGGCTAAACTATGAGGTGACACGTGTCACCAAAAATCCACGTCATCAAGTTATGTCAACATGTTATTAACAAAAAATAGCATAGTTGTCAGAACCGAACCGGTGATCGAACCGGTCAAGTTACTGGTTCACTGGTTTACTGGTTCAACCGGTGGGTCACTGGTTGAACCGATAGAACCGGTCGTACGTAAATAAAAAATATAAAATAGTAAAAAATTGAATAAAGTGACAATTATGTTCATCCTTAAAATTTTTTACTTCAAATTAATTAGCCCTTGAAAAAAAATAAAATATCAATTTGGTCCTTCAAGATAGTAAACGATGAACACATTACGTCACTCCATTAATTTTTCATGTGAAATTTAGTGGTGATACTTAGATGTCCCTACTAATTAGTCTTAAGTCGAAATTTTCGAAGACCTACTAACTCAATACTCTAAAAAAATTTAAAATAAATATCTTTACTAGCATTTTAATATGTAAATGTAAATATTAAAATATTTGATACTTATTTTAATAATTCTATAAATTCTAAAGAATTAAAAAAAATTGAGTATAAAACTAAAATTAAATTAAATAAATATAAAATAATTCAGTTGTGTATATATATAATATATAGAATAATTAACACATAAATTTGTAGATGAGCACACTAGCTTGCTGGCATTCCTTATCCTTGCATAGCAAGGGAACAAGGGTTCAAAACCCATTGCATGCATTTTTGAATATTGGATCCAATATTCAAATGCTGCTGGAGCACCCAAGACTTGCATTTGTTGGGAGCACCATAGGACCGGCCGGTTCATGAATTACATCGAACCGGCCGGTTTTGACCGGTTTCGTCTGGTTTGTGACGAACCGGCCGGTTTTAGGCGGTTTTCTTCCTTCTTCGGTCCAAAACTAAAACCGAACCGGTTGGACCATCGGTTCACCGGTTTTCCGGTCGAACCGGCCGGTCCGGTTCGGTTCTTACAACTATGAAAAATAGGTTCAGGACTAATATGGTGCAATTTTTTTAATTTTGCAAATGTAATTGATGTAATTAAAATTTCAGAAACGATTTTAATACACAACGTCAACATCAGAGACCACTTTTAAGAATTTACTCTAAAGATCTTTTGACTTTCCTTAAAAATCCATTTAAATAAACCCATTTATTTGGGGTGGGTAGTAGAACACAGTATTGACTATCGAGAATATTCTAGAGACAAAAGTGTGGTGGTAAGGAATCTGGAGGAGCACACAGGAGAGCAGAACAGAGAGCTAGCTAATTGGGAGATTAGTTGAAATTAAGAGTTAAAAGAGGGTGTTAGAGAAACAGATATTGGGGCGTGGTAAAACCCTAAAAAGTAAAAACCTAAATCGAGGATGGAATCGGGGAACGGGAAAGGGAAAGAAGCTGTGTGCGGAGAAGAAGCCCTTCAACTCCTCAATTGCGTCACTGAGACTCCCTTCAACCAAGAAAAATGCCAACACCTCTTGCATTCCTTGCGCCAATGCGTCCTCGCCAAGGTAACCAAACCCATTTCTGTTCTTGTCTCTTATAGAGGAGCGTTGTATTTGAATTTGGATGATAGAGCAAGAAGCTTCTTAGGCTTTGCTTTCCCAAAAACCAGTCCCTTAATCTTGTTCTTTTTTTCCCGGTATTGTTTTCTTAGTGGTGAAGAAGGAAGGAAATTTTGCTAATTTGATCTATCAATTATCCTCCTTTTGGATTTATTTAAAACTGAAACTTTGAATAAAGGACTGGATTGGCCTTGTTTGATTATGCGCTTTCAAGGTTCTTTATGCCATTGCCCTTATCTTCCAATTCAATAAAGGAAATATGTTTAAGCATATTTGCACCTTTTTTGTGCTAAAGCCTAACCCTCAATTCTTTTTTGTATTTCTTTTGCTCTCTGCCTCAACAGAAAGTAAAGAAGTTTTCCTTGGCTGGACAGGATCAGCAGGAAACAAAGCCAAATAGCAAGAAGGCGTAAAGCATGTTCTATGTATTGAACTATTTATATTGCTGATCGCAAGTCTTTTCTTATTTGATACTCTGATTCGCAGGCATTTACCATTTTCCCCTCCACCGTTCTGATGTACAGAAGCTGTTCATTCAAATCTGACTTTCATTTATTCACAAATAATTGTTATTTTGCCCACTGTTTGTTTATGGGTGTAAAGTCGAATGAAAGTTATTGTTAACAGCGTGTACCTTGTTTAGCTTAACATTCAAAAATCAAAACTTAAGACATCGGAATTTATGACCTGTAGCTATTTCTATCCAACTACCATTAATGAAAGTTATGGCATTCTAATGGGTGGATTTCTGGCTTTACATGATAACTGAATTCGTCGACGGTTCTACGGATGCTGATATGCAATTTTTTCCTTATTTGATATGTTAGATGTTCTTTCAATTGTTTGAAATTATGAACAGAATCACATATATAGAGAGAGAGACTGGATAATTTCTTTTTTTAGTGTAATGTTGCTTAAAGTGCTCCTAACTATTAAAGATTATCTATATCAAATTTCATCTAAATAAGATATCAACGAGTGATCGAACAATTCATATTGTTTTATATTTGTTTGAATATTTTTCATTGTCGGAAAATGTTATTGAAATACGTTACTCAAATCAAATGGAAAGTAACTATCACCTGTGTAACCATTGCGTGTATATACACCGAAAAGGATATAAAAATATAAGATGATACTCATGAGATTAAGAGATTTTGCCAAAACGCAAATGCAACAAAACTTTGTTGGTTTCATGTTGAGGGCCCTAAAACGTTGTTAAAAAAATTATGAATTGATTCTGTTGAAAAGTCATCCGGAGACGTTAGCACAATAGTTTGAAACCTTGAAAGCCAAAACAAACACACGAATTTGGTGCTTTATGTAGGAGGTAACATTGACATCCTCAGACTTACTGGGAAAATAAGAAAGCAATCCCTATTGCAAACTGTTAATGAATCCATTCATACACATAAATTGCTAAGAGAAATATACTAACACTGAGAATAACTAACGAAGCACTGTCACCTAAAAAATCCACTCTCAATCCTAAATCAAATTTCCTTCCTGTGTGGTTCAAATTCATAAGGTGGTGGAAAGATCAGCGGAGTGGATGAGGTACGTCAGAGCCAGAGCCAGCAACATCAGCACATACGCTATCCCTTGATCTACTGACGAACCTGAAAAGACACCAACACAGACATAAGGAACAACAATGCAAGATGTTATTAGATCTGGGATGAAGCGAGATATATCGTAGAAATCCAGATCCAGAAAAACAGAATACGGAGAAAGAGGTGGAAAGATGGGAATGTACCGTCGCTGGTAGGGGAAGGAGCAGGGGATGGCGTCTGGGCGTGAACGGAAGCTGGGAAGGAAAGGGCGAAAATGAGAGTGGCGAGCATGGCCAGGACTCCGAATCCGAATGAGAGTCTGGGAGACGCCATCTTTGTGAATTCCAAATCCAAAGCTCTCTTCTGTCTCTGGTTCTCTCTGTGTGTTGGACAAGTGCGGGAGAGAGAGAGAGAGAGAGAGAGTGGGGAAACCAATGAAGGAAGAGAGAGGGACGGCGGAGAGTGGTTTAAAAGGTTGTTACAGTTGTGAGGTTTTGGCGTGTGCGCGAGAGACAAAAGAGGAGAGAGGCAACCGCCCTATCCGGTATCCGTTTTGTGGGTCCACTATGCTCTGTGCTCTGTGCAAGCGCATGTTTTGAAGAGTGAGCGAGCCTCACGTGAAATGTCATGGAATTGGCTATGACCTAAGGCTAACATTATGAGGTTAGGTTAGGCTTAGCAAGGAATTGGATTCTCCTCCTCTCTTTCTTTTACAGTCCCAGCAGCCACTCAGTATTTTGGCATCCATCCATGTGCTATGCAGTATGCTCTGTCCTTGTTGCTCCTTATGAAGAATACCATACTAATTATATTTTGGTCTCTAACATGGTCTTTAACAGGTTAAACATTTATTGTGTGTTTTAATTTGGCCAAAAATTAATTCATCACAAATCTAAAAGCGCTTGTTTTATGCAAATAATTTGTCACGTGCACAAGGCAGGATTCAAACATCCAACATTTGCTCAACTGAACAAGTCTCAACCAACACAAATGAATTATTTTAAATTTTTAGTTTCAAAATTTTTTATAGTTCTTTTTTTCTATATGAAAAATTTTGGGTATTTTTGGCCTTTTGCTAGAAATAGGCCTATTTAGTATAATTACAGGTGGGAGAATACGGTAGATGATAAAATTATGAAAGAATAGGAAAAGCAAAGAAAAGAACTTTTATTGATTGTTGATTGATTGAATTGTATTGAAGTGTATTATAAACTATGAGGGTAAAACTAATTATATATAGAGCATTGACCTATGAAAGATAAAAGCAAATAAAGATAAGATAAGAAAAACTAAAGATAAGATAAAGATAAGATAATAAAGACTAAAATTGTAATTGAGTTTATGTATTATGTTGGGCTGAATTTGTAGGCTACGAGACTTCTTTATTGTTGTCAGGGGCTAAGGTGGAAAAGTAATTTAATACGCCCCGGCAAACTGGTGGATGGAAGATGTTAATAATCCTTGGATAAGTTCCGATGAAATGGTTGAAAAAAGTGCGTCTGACGTGGTGACGCGGAGGAAGATGCGTGCGACGGAGTTTGAGCTGCCGGCGGCAAAAAGATAAAAGGAGATGTTGTGTTTAAGCAGCGATCTTCAAAAAATACGTGCGGCAGAGCTTGAGCTGCCGGCGGCAAAAATATAAAAGGAGATGATGTGCTTGAGTAGCGATCTTCAAAAAATGCGTGTGGCGAAGCTTGAGCTACCAGCGGCAAAAATATAAAAGGAGATGTTGTGCTTGAACAGCGATCTTCAAAAAATGCGTGCGGCGGAGCTTGAGCTGCCGGCGGCAAAAGTAGAAAAGGAGATGCTGTGCTTGAGCAGTGATCTTTAAAAGAAAAATAAAAAAAATAAGTGCATAGAGCGCAATAAGAGAGGGCGCGTAGAGTGCGATAAGAGAGGGCACGTAGAGCGCAATAAGAAAGAGGGCGTATAGAGCGCGATAAGAGTGCAGATCGAACTGCTAAAAACTACTAAAACAAATTGCAGACGAAACTCCCGGAAAAAGGTGCAGATGAAACTGCCGGAAGAAGGTGCAGAGCGGCCATAGTGACTATTCCATGAATGATAGTTGTTTCCTATTAGAATAGGTGTAACCAAGTCTGATGTTGGATTTTTACTTGGATGGAAGTAATAAGGATTGGTTGAATTTCGAGCTACATTGGAATATTGATTATTTATTGTGGGAGGAGGTTGAAAAAGAAGCATGATGATTTCTCACCGGAAAGATGATAGCTTGTGTATCCTCTTCAAGGAGGATACCAAGGCTCTGATACCATGATAAAATAGTGAAAGAATAGGAAAAGCAAAGAAAATAACTTTTATTGATTGTTGATTGATTGAATTGTACTGAAGTGTGTTGTAAACTATGATGGTAAAACTAAATATATATAGAGCATTGTCCTATGAAAGATAAAAGCAAATAAGGATAAGATAAGAACAACTAAAGATAAGATAATAAAGACTAAAATTGTAATTGAATTTATGTATTTTGTTGGGCTGAATTTGTGGACCACGAGACTTCTTTATTGTTGCCATGTGCTAAAGTGGAAGAGTAATTTAATAGCAGATGGAGTAAATCCAAGATGTAAGAGATGTGTTGAGTCAGCACGCAAGATGCATGGTCGACATAGATCGGGGCCGACACATGAGGACGTGTTAGACATGTGGCGAGCATCCATGCAACATGCAAAATGCGTGTTGGACACATGTCCGCTGTTGATTTGATGCGATTTCAATACGTGACCTGCATGGTGGGTGCTCTGCCAATAAAAATCGAAACTTGTTACTATTTTATTTCATTACGAAAGAGGTGTTATAGTGTATTGTTAGTGTGATGGAGGGTACTACAAATATAGTGGTGTACCACAACGGTGAGATTATACGAAATACACATGAGGGTAGGGGTGTTCATGGTTTGGTTAATCCAAAAACCAAACTAGTTTTTTAGTTAACCAAAAATATAGTATTGGTTAATTAACCAAATTGGTTTTACATGATGAAACCGGTTATTAACCGGTCAGTGAAATTCAAAATAGGTTTTTAACTGGTTATTAAATTAAAAATCGGTTTTTAAAAATAATCGATTTTTATATAAAAAATTATTTTTTACATTAAATAACTAGTTTTTACACTAAAAACCGGTTTTAATACTAAAAAAATTAGTTTTTATACCATAAAATTGGTTTTTACATGTAAAAATAGATTTTTATACAAAAATTAATATTTTTACATACAAAAACCCAAAATTTTAAATCTTTTTTTAATCTAATTTTTTTTCTTTCTAAATGATACGAGTAATATTTGTAAACAATGAAATCCATTCTATTGCTTTCGTTCCTTTTCTTTCTTATCTCTTTTTAGCATTTTCTATAAATAATTTTTTCTAATATAAATAATTTTCTTTCTAAAAGATACGAGTAAATTTTTCTTATTTTCTTTCCATCTCTCTCCTTTTCTCTCCCCCTCCTCTTCTCTCTTCCTTCTCTCTCTCTCTCTTTCTCGCCTTCCCCTCTTTCTCCCCCTCCCCTCTCTTTCTCTTCCTCTCTCTCTCCTCTTCTCTTCCTTCTCTTTCTTTCTCTCTCTCTCTCTCTCTTTCTCTTTTTCTCCTCTTTCTCCCCCTCACATTTCTTTCTCTCTATCCTTCTCTCCCTCTCTCTTCCCATGCTCTCTCTCTCCCCTTTCCTCTTTCTCTCTTCCCTCCTCTCCCTCTCTTCTTCTCTCTCCCATCCTCTCCTTCCTCTCTCTCTTTCTCTCTCCCCATCCTCTCTCTTTCCTCTCTTTTTCTCTCTCTTCTTTTTTCTCTCCTATCCTTCTTCTCTCTTCTTATCTCCCTCCTTTTTTCTTTCTCCTTTTTTATCTTCTCTTTCTCTCTCTTTTTTCTCTCACTTTAGAGAGAATAGGAGAAAAGAGATAGAAGAGGGATAGAGATTAAGAGAATGTTGAGAGAGAAAGAGAAAAGAGAGAGTAAGAAAAAAGAGGAGAAGGAGAAAAAAGGAAGAGAGGAAGAGGAGGAGAGAAAAAAATGGGAGAGAGAAAGAAGAAAAGGAAAGAGAGAGGAGCAAGAGAGAGAAAGAGAGAAAAGAAAATAAAAGAGAGAGAAAGAGAGGGGAGGGAAAGGAGAGAAAGAAAGGAAGGAGAGGAGAGAGAGAAAGAGAGAGTGAAGGGAAAAGACAGGAAAAAGGAGGGAGATATGGGAGAGAGAAAAGGAGAGGAGAGGAGAGAGAGATGGGAGGGGAGAGAGAGAGAGGAGGAGAAGAGATAGAAAAAGGGAAGAGATGATTAGAGAGAGAAAGGAGAGGGGAGAGAGGAAGAGAGAGAATGGAGGGGGAGAAAAAGGGCAAGAAAAAAGAGAGAGGAAGTGAGAGCAAAGAGAAGGAGAGAGAGAGACAAAGAGAGAATGAGAGAAAAGAGAGAAAAGAGAGAGGGAGAGAAGGAGAGAGAGAAAGAAAGATGAGGTGGAGAAAGAGGGAAAGGCGAGTGAGAGAGGAGGAGGGGAGAGAGAGAGAGCAAAAAAAGTAAAGAGAGAGATAGGGTAAAGAGAGGAGGAGAGAAAGAGGAAAGAAGGAGACAGAGAGAGGAGGAAGAGATGATGGAAGGGAAGTAGAGAGAGAGAGAGAGAGAGAGAGAGAGAGAGAGAGAGAGAGAGAGAGAGAGAGAGAGAAGGGGAGAAAGAGAGAAGCGGACATAGAGGGAAAGGAGAGAGAGGGGGAAGGAAGGGGGAGAGAGGGAGAGGAGAGAGAAATAGGGGAAAAGAAGAGAGAGAAGGGGAGACAGAATAGAGAGAGAGAGAGAGGAGGGGCAGAGAGAAAAAGAGAGGACAAAGAGGAGGAGGAAAAAGAAGAAAATGAGAGAGAGGAGGGAGAGAAGGGAAATAGAGAGATAGGATGAGAGAGAGAGAGAGTATGTAATTTGGTTTTGAAATTAGGTTTTGATTTTAATTTAGTTTGGGTTTTGGTTAACCTGTTAAAAACCGATTTTTTTTAATTTGGTTTTGGTTAACCAGTTTTAAAAAATATGGATATATTTTTTAAAATTGTTTTATTAAACTGGTTAACTAAAATGTGGTTATGATTTTTTAACCGGTTAACCATATTTTGGTTTTTTTATGAACACCCCTACATGAGGGGGTGAGCTTTGCGTGTGAAAATTCATTTTTGTTTGTGGTTCCATGCACTATGACGTTCGCGGAACTACACTACGGTCTCTGCAAAGCATAAAGTGTGATATTTTAAAGAGGATGAGCAATATTCTCTACAGGAGTCCCGCTATTATATTTGGCGGCCTAATATAGTTTGATATTATATCAATCATTGAGGAAAAAGTATTCAGTATATGTTTTATATTTACCAGCAGACTCAGGTATAACACCCAAAAATTGAATTTTATGTTGAGTTTGAACATATAGCTGTGGATGGAATTCAATATGACTCAGTCGTGGATGATGACAGAGCTGAAGTGTACGAAGGAATGAATAGTGATAGCGAAGAGGACTTTGAAGCTACTTGCGGAGCCGGTGACGAGGACGAGGATGGTGATGAGGGAGGTGAGGCAGTCGTGAAAAATGTAGTGGTTTCACCCATAGTCAGTCAACTCATAGACGTTCCACCTTTTATGCTTAGTTTGAATCTTAACGCCATGCATGCACCTGAATTCTCTGTATATGCGAATATAGGTAAGTAAGAAGTGAGTAATACGTTTTTCTTAATTTGTATTTTGAATTGATCAATAAGTAACAATTTGTTTTTCCTGTAGAGGTTGTTGATCCTGAGGACGAGGAGTTCAGGATCGAAATGGAATATAGTTCTAGAAAGTCAGTCGTTACAGTAATTCAGAGTTTAGGACGTGGCAATTTGGAGTTTCAGTATTTTTAGAGGAGTTGATTATGTTGTTTATGAGTCAGTCACAGACATTGTAAAACCTAGTTAAATAATAAATAATTAACTAATAAATTAATTATGAGCCAACGAGATTAAGAAATTAAAATTTATTATTTGAGAAAGTAAAAATAATTAGGATACGAATTAAAATACTAATATTACTAGTTTTGGCCCAAAATTGGGCCAACAGGCTAAAACGAATGAACTGTGCCCATGTTGGGTCCAAGCTCACATATGTAAAAACCAGAAAATTAATTAACCATCTAAATAAAATAGGATAAATATAATTTAACTGTCCAATAGGTTGAAAATTTTCGAAATCTTAATTAGAAAATTTAAAGGTGAGATTTGGATTTAGTGAATTTTTCCGAGTGGAAAAATGTAATTTTCTATAAAAAAATTGCGTAAGAATACATACCAATTAAATTGGTCCAGTACTGCGAGTGAGGGAATTAAATTAATGAGTATATAAATTTAAGATGTTGAATTTTATAATTTAAAGAAGTTAAAAATATTTGAGATAGAAAACTGGACAGTTATTTTAAAGGTTTGGCCCGAAGTTAGGCCAAACTAACCAAATATGCTAACCAGTTGGACTGGACCCAGGTTGGTTCCAAGCCCAACATATATATACCACTTATGAGGCATTTCAGCCCTTGAGAGAGTGAGAGCCACGGTGAGATTGAAGAGGGGAAGAAGAAACCCTTTTTGTTACTATTCATTTTCTTCTTCCTTGGATCATAACTTTTGATTCGGAGCTCTGATTGCCGTGTCGTTTGTAGCCATGGGTTCGTCTTGCCAAGATCTTAAATTTTATCTAAAAAAGTAGTAAGCAACTCAAATCCCATACTCCGGTTTTCCGTTCTTTGACAAATTCGAGTTTTGGTTTTGTTAAATCCATATTTTCATGGTTTTGGTTGTTTATGTGTTATCTAACTTGGGTGATTAGTGGGTTTTACCCAAAGTTTCAGTGGACAAGGTCAAGATTCTTTAAACCCTTGTAGTTTGTAGAATTTATGAGCCCTAGTGTTAATTTTGGAACATGTATAGTATTAAATTGAGAATACATGTTGTTTTGGAGCTTAAATTTGGTGATTGGAGTGCTGGGATTTGCACTTTGGTGGTTAGTGGTGCGGGATTTTATATCCCACAAACTAACCGGCAAGTGCACTGGGTCGTATCAAGTAATTTCTCAGATGAGTGAGGGTCGATCCCACGAGGATTGATGGATCAAGCAACAATGGTTGGTTAAACTACTTAGTTAGGCAAACAAAAAAAAAATATTGTTTGAGTGTTCAAAGAGCATTAAATAGTAAATTCAGAGTTTGAAGACAGCAGGTGAATAAGTTGGGAATAAAATATGGGAGAAAACAGTTAAGGCTTCAGAGTTATCTATTTCCCTGATTGATTTTTCTTATTGACTATTTTAATCATGCAAGATTTAATTCATGGCAAACTATATGTAACTAGACCCTAATTCCTTAGACCTTTCTAGTCTCCTCTAAAATTCATTAACTGCCAATTCCTTGGTCAATTAATTCCAATTAGAGGGTGATGATCAAATTCCAGTTTATATGCCACAAAAATTCTAATTATCCAAAAGTAAGAGGATTATATGTCACGTATCCCGTTAAATCCAAATAATTAAAATTTAGGTGAAATTGTTTTCAAGCTGTTGTTCAAGTAAAGAGCTTTTCCAAGTTATACAAGAACTCAATTAGAACATGGGTCATACTTCCATTCCACCCAAATTCATAAGATAAAGAACGAAAACAATTCTCACAATATAAATCAAAACATGAATTAAAATAGAAAAATAATAGTAACAATCCATACAATAGACAGAGCTCCTAACCTTAACAATGGAGGTTTAGTTGCTCATGACTCAAAGAAGAAAATAAGGATTCAGGTAAACTGTGGAATACGGAATGTCCATTGGCATAGAATCCTAATATTTTTTTATATCTAATCCTAATTAATTTAAAATCTAATATCTAAAATTAAGATAATATCTTTTCCTATAATATTTAAATTCAAATAAGAATTAATTATGGCAATCAGCAAGTCTTCAAGTGATGGATGGGGACCACTTGCTTTCTAGGACCCATGCCAAACTTGGGAAGTAATGAGAAGTGTTTCCCTGATTCCTCCGTTCTGCAGCTTCTGATCTGTGCTTTCAGAGCCGAAAACTGGGTCAAAAAAAGCCCAAAAATTGCCCCCAGCATTTTCTACGTTTTCTGCACATGGCGCATGTCACGCGTACGCGTCAGTCAGGCGTACGCGTCAAGTACGCGCATGCGTCACTGTGGAACTTTGCTTTTCAAGTGTACGCGTCAGGCACACGCACACATCGCCATGGAAAGCTCCAAATCACGTGCACACGTCGGGTACGCACTCGCGTCGCTCTTCGCTGTCCTCTCTTTTGATTCTTATGCTGCAAAAACTCCATCAAATCCAGCTGAATGCTACCTAAAATAAACAAAATTGCACGAGACTCAATGTAGCATCCATAGTGGCTAAAAGACAATTAATTCTTGAGTAAACTTAACAAATTAAATGCAAATTTACTAGAAAAAGATAAGAAAGATGCTCACGTATCACAACACCAAACTTGAATTGTTGCTTGTCCTCAAGCAACCAAAATAGTATAGGCTTAGGATGTGAATTTGCATGAGAATGAGAGTTTGATTAAGGTTATGCCTCTTCTTATAGTGGGGTTTACAACTGCAATTTTGAACAATTTTGGCATCTCACTCTCCTTTGAATCAGAAAGATGTCAGTGTTATTCGGAATTAGAATCCATATCATATTATGAATTCTCTGATCTTTATACTCCACTTTAATCTTTGGACACAGCATAATTTTCTTTAATTTACATTTTCTTTGGTGCTTTTCACCTTGAGCCTAGCCGTGACTTTAAATGTTTTGTCTCAAGGGTTACTTGACACAGAAATACCACAAGCACTTAACAGGGGAACTCTCTTTAAGTTCTGATTTTTCTTTCAGTTATTCCCAGACAGTGGTGCTCAAAGCCTTTAGCATACTCTGTTAAACGCACTTGGTCTCGACTCTAAGTGTTCTATCTCAAGGATTACTTGACACAATCACACCACAAGCCTATAACTAGGGAAACAACTCTTTGAGCTTTTAATCATGTCTAACCTCCCTAGTCATTGATACTCAGAGCCTTGGACCTTGCTTTTTTTTTGCTATTTCTTTTGCTTCAAGGATTAAACTTTTACTTATTTCAGAGAATTCATAATAACTTTCTAGATTCCTGTTCCTTGTACATCAACATCCTTTAATTCAAATTCAACTATATACTGTTCATATCATGCATTCAAAATCACAAATAATACCACCACATTTAAGTAAGTAAGACTATTCTTAAATATAAACTCAATTTCTCATGCAATACATCACTTAAATTCTTTTCTTTTTAAATTCAAGCTTAGTGAGTGGTACATGAGATAATTTATTATAATTAAATCTAAATCTAAGAACTAAAAGTACTAAAGATCATGCAGTCAATCAAAGTAACAGAAAACAGAGGACAACAAAATAGGAATAGAAGAAAAATAAAATGAAAGGAACTCAACCACCTCAGTTATGCTGGTGGTCATCTCATTCCTCCATGAAGAACATTCATCCCCAATTGGTGCTAACCAGAAAAGCCATAAGCGAAGCGTCAACACCAAACTTAAAGGTTTGCTTGTCCCCAAGCAAAGAAGAACTGAAAACAAGAAGAAAAGAATATTATGATGAAAGAAGAAGAAAAGGATAAAAGAATAGGAGAGAATTAGGATTTGGAAGGGAAAGAATGAAAAACAGGACGGCGTGATAGGTAAGTGTTGTAGCGCATTTGACGCATACGCATCAGAGATGTGTACGCATGGGTGGCCATGTGGTGAGGGTGACGCGTACGCGGGATGCGTACGCGTGGTCTGAATTACGCGGCTAGCACATTACCAGCGAAGGGCCAGCACAACTCTCGGCCGTGCACCCATTTACGCCAATTCTAGGGCGACGCATATACGTCAGGGACGCGTATGCGTGGACTGCTGAAAGCGCAGGCGACGCGTATGCGTGAACAAGTTTGTGCGTCTAGCACACTTCCAGCCCCAAGCCAATACAACTCTCTGGCTTAACACCTTTTACGCCGATTTTACTCACCCATGCGTGCGCGTGCTTGACGCGTACGCGTGGAGTGCCAAAATTGCAAATGACGCGCACGCGTCATGGACGCGTACGCATTAGCATATTTGTGCGCAAGGCACACTTCCTTCGCTACTCCCGCACATCTCTCGGGCAAGTTTCCTGTGTCTCTCTTCTCTCTTTTTTTTTTCAGTTCATGTTCTAAAATAGCTGCATGATAAGATAAAACTCGACAAAAATCAAATAAATAAGAAAACTACTACTACGAAAATAACTAAGGATACGAAATTATCGGGTTGCCTCCCGACAAGCGCTTCTTTAACGTCACTAGCTTGACGGTCAGTTCTGCTAATTCAGCAGATGAGCGGACCTCTGGCGATCAATCTCGCCTCCAAGATAATGCTTCAACCTCTGGCCATTCACTGTAAATTTCCTGTCAGAATTCTCTTCCTGTATTTCCACATGACCATATGGTGAAGCTCTGATAACAACAAACGGTCCTGACCACCGGGATTTCAGCTTCCCGGGAAAGACTTTGAGCCTTGAATTATACAGAAGCACTCTCTGTCCTGGCTCAAAGACTCTGATGGCAATCTTCTTGTCATGCAATAACTTGGTTCTCTCATTATAGAGCTTGGCGTTCTCATAGGTTGAGTATCTGAATTCATCAAGCTCATTTAACTGAAGCATTCACTTAATTCCTGCAGCTTTTGAATCAAGATTTAGATACCTGATTGCCTAGTATGCTTTATGTTCCAACTCAACTGGCAAGTGACAGGTTTTGCCATAGACCAACTAGTAAGGGGACATGCTAATGGGAGTCTTGTACGCTATCCGGTATGCCCAAAGAGCATCATCAAGCTTCCTAGACCAGTCATTTCTTGAAACACTGATGGTCTTCTCTAGAATCCTCTTGAGTTCCCTGTTGAAAACTTCCACCTGTCTACTTGTCTGAGGGTGATAGGGGGTTGCCACTTTATGTCGGACTCCATATCTCTGCAGAAGAGAGTCCAGCTATCTATTACAGAAGTGGCTTCCTCCATCACTAATGAGTGTCCTCGGGACACCAAATTGGCTAAAGATATATCTCTGAAGAAAGCTCATTACCACCTTGGCATTATTGGTGGTAGAGCCATAGCTTCCACCCACTTGGACACATAGTCAATTGCCACTAGAATATAGTTATTTGAATGTGAGGGTGGGAAAGGTACCATGAAATCAATACCCCACACATCAAACAACTCAACCTCAAGAATCCCCTGCTATGGCATTTCATGGTTGGCAGGGAGATTCGTGACTTTTTCACATCTGTCACAGTGCTTCACAAATGATCTTGCGTCCCTGAAGAGAGTCGGCCAGTAAAACCCGCTTTGAAAGACCTTTGTAGCTGTCCTTTCCCCACCAATGTGGCCTCCATAATCAGAACCATGATAATACCAAAGAATCTGCTGTGTTTCTTCATTTGGGACACATCTTCTGATTATACCATCTGAACACCTTTTAAAAAGGTATGGTTCCTCCCAAATGTAGTACTTCGCATCAGTCAATAGCTTCTTTACTGTACTCCCTTGGAATATAGTTCATGGATTTGTAATTTGCAATGTCTGCAAACCACGGAGCCTGCTGAATGAGGAACAATTGCTCATTAGGAAACGTCTCAGTCACAGCTGTGGGTGGTTGTTCTCCTGCTTCAGGCTCAATTCTGGAGAGATGGCCAGCTACTTAATTTTCTGACCCTTTTCTGTCTTTTATCTCAATATCAAACTCCTGAAGGAGTAACACCTATCTGATTAATCTTGGTTTAGAATTCTATTTGGTTAGAAGGTACTTCAAAGCAGCATGATCAGTATAAATAATAACCTTAGAACCAAGTAAATAAGATCTAAACTTATCAACAGCATACACAATAACTAATAATTCCTTTTATGTAGTTATGTAATTCTTTTGGGCATCATTTAACACACGACTCGCGTAGTAAATGACATGTACAAGCTTACCATGCCTCTGTCCTAAAACAGTTCCTATAGCAAAATTACTGACATCACACATCAATTCAAATGGTAAATCCCAGTCAGGGGGAGCTATAATGAGGGCAGAGGTAATATTTGCTTTCAGAGTTTCAAAAGCATGCAGACAATCAAAATCAAAGACAAAAGGAACATCAACAACCAACAGGTTGCTCAATGGTTTAGCAATTTTAGAAAAGTCCTTTATAAATCTCCTATAAAATCCTGCATGACCCAAGAAACTCCTGACCGCCTTAACATTAGCTGGTGGTGGTAATTTTTCAATTACCTCCACCTTTGCTCTATCAACCTCAATCCCCTTACTTGAAATCCAGTGTCCAAGAACAATACCTTATGTGACCATAAAATGCCATTTTTTCAATCCAAAACAAGGTTTGATTCTTGACACCGTTTCAAGACAAGAGATAAATGCTTAAGGCAGGATTCAAAAGAATTACCAAAAACAGAAAAGTCATCCATAAATACCTCAATGAACTTTTCAAACATGTCACAAAAATTTGAAAGCATACACATTTGAAAAGTTGCTGGAGCATTACAAAGTCCAAATGACATTCTTCTGTAGGCAAATACTCCAAAGGAGCATGTGAATGCTGTCTTCTCTTGATCTTGAGGGTCCACAGCAATTTGATTATATCCAGAATATCCATCTAAAAAATAATAAAAAGTATGACCAGCTAACCTCTCAAGCATTTGATCAATGAAGGGCAGGGAAAAATGATCCTTCCTTGTATCAGTGTTGAGCCTCCTGTAGTCTATGCACATTCTCCATCCTGTGACTGTCCTTGTAGGAATAAGCTCATTCTTTTCATTCTGGATCACTGTCATCCCTCCTTTCTTGGGAACTACCTGCACAGGGCTTATCCAAGGACTGTCAGAAATAGGGTAAATAATACCTGCTTCCCATAATTTCATTACCTCTTTTTGGACCACCTCTTTCATGGTTGGATTGAGTCTCCTTTGTGGTTGCACAACCGGTTTAGCATCATCTTCAAGAAAGATCTTAGGCATACACTTGGTTGGACTAATCCCCTTCAAGTCACTAATGGTCCACCCAAGAGCTGTTTTATGGCTCTTGAGCACTGAAACAAGCGCCTCTTCCTCTTTAGGCTTCAGGGAAGAGCTAATAATTACTGGATAGAAATAATTTTCACCCAAGAATACATATTTCAGAAAAGGAGGAAAAGGATTGAGCTCAAGCTTGGGGGCTTCCTCCTCTGCTTTAGGCATGTGAACCACAGCTTTCTGAGGTGGTGAATCATCAACTTCCATTAATTCATACTCAGAAGCAGGATCCAGGATGTCATCAAGTACCTCAGTCTCCAGTACCTCTTGAACAAGGGGTTCAATAACATCTATTTTCATGCACCCTTCAGAATCATTAGGGTGCTTGAGAGCTTCAAAAACATTGAGGACCACCTGTTCTTCATTGACCCTCAGGGTTAATTCACCCTTTTGCACATCAATTAGAGCTCTACCTGTAGCTAAAAAGGGTCTACCAAGTATAATAAAAGATTTTACCTCCTCTTCCATGTCTAATATAACAAAATCAACAGGAAAAATAAATGGTCATACTTTAACAAGTAAATCCTCAACAACACCCACAGGTAATTTAATAGAAAAATCAGCAAGTTGAAGAGAAATACAAGTGGGTTTTACCTCCTCAATTTGAAGTTTTTTCATCACAGAAAGTGGCATCAGGTTGATGCTAGCTCCAAGATCACATAAAGCTCTTTGAATGGTGACATCTCCAATGGTGCAAGGAATTATAAAGCTCCCTAGATCTGACATCTTCTCATGATTGTGTTGAATAATTACACTATATTCCTTGGTTAACACCACTGTTTCTTGTTCCTTCCAATTCCTCTTGTGGGTCAACAATTCTTTCACAAATTTAGCATAGAGAGGCATTTGCTCCAGAACCTCTGCAAAATGAATGTTGATCTGTAGCTTCTTGAAAATATCTAGAAATTCAGAGAACTGCTTTTCTTTGGAAGCCTTCTGAAGCCTCTGAGGATATGGCATTTTTGGCTTGTATTCAGGAGCCTTTGGCAAGGTAGGATAAGTGTCAAGAGAATCAGGGAATGGGTTGTCTGCACGCTTAGGAAGGGCGTGTTCTACTTCTTCCTTCTTCTACTCTGGAGCTTCTTTTTCAACTAATTCTTCATTGGCCTTGGTCTCAGAGCCAGCTACTTTACCACTTCTCAACTAAATAACCTTGCAATCTTCTCTTGGGTTTACCACTGTATCACCTGGAAATATACTTGCGGACCTCTCGGGTAATTGCTTGCTCATTTGCACCATTTGTACTTTCAAGTTTCTAATGGAGGCTCTGGTTTCCTACATAAAACTCCTCATCATCTCCCAGTTAGAATCTTCTTGGGATTTAGAGTTTGCCTGTTGAGGTGGTTGTTGCTACTGAGACTGAAATTGGCGGTTATTGTAATTGTTCTGTTGGAAGCTGCCCTGAGAATTATTGTTGAAATTCTGAGGTCTTTGAGGTTGGTATCTCTACCCAAAATTTGGGTGATTCCTCCACCGCTGATTGTATGTCTTAGAATACGGATCATTATTGGGGTTTCTAGGACCACTCCCCATGTAATTGACCTGTTCAGAAGAGGATTGAGCATAATCATAATTATCATTTTGCACAAAATTACCTGTCATGTCATAAGAGACCTCTTGGGGTGGATTTTGGGTATTGATAGCTGAGACTTGCATGCCACCCATCTGTTGAGTAAGTAGACTTATATGCTGAGACATAAGCTTGTTCTGAGCAAGAAGAGCATTAAGAGCTTCTACTTCCATAACACCTTTCTTCTGAGGAGCCTCAGAGTTCACAAGATTCCTGTTGGATGAGTATAAATATTGGTTGCTAGAAACCAATTCAATAAGCTCAATAGTCTCCTCCGGTGTCTTCTTCTTGTGCAATGAACCTCCTGCAGAATTATCTAAGCACATCTTAGACATTTCACCCAAACCTTCATAAAAGATATCTAGTTGGGTCCATTTGGAGAACATGTCCAGAGGGCATTGCCTAGTCAGTAACTTGTATCTCTTCCAAGCTTCATAAAGAGTTTCACCATCCTTCTGCCTGAAGGTCTGAACCTCCACCCTAAGCTTAGTCAGCTTCTTTGGTGGGAAAAATTTAGTGAGAAACTCAATAACAACCTTGTTCCAAGTATCCAAACTCTCCTTGAGTTGGGAATCTAGCCAAAGCTTTGCTCCATCCCTCAGAGCAAACGGGAAGAGCATGAGTTTGTACACCTCTGAGTTCACCCAATTTGTTTTCATAGTATCACAAATCTATAGAAAATTATAAATAAATTGATCTGGGTCTTCGTGGAGAAGACCGTGATACTGGCAGTTTTGTTGCACCAAGGTGACCAATTGTGTTATCAACTCAAAGTTGTTTGCAGCTATAGGAGGCACCACAATGATTTTTCCATAAAGATCTGCAGTAGGAGTAGAATAAGAGCCAAGCACTCTCCTTTTTTGCTCATTTCCATTCGGATTTGCCACATTGGCATTACCAGTATTGTTAGGGTCCATAGTGGATTCTGCAGTCTTGTAAAGCCTTGCTTATTGTAAACGTCGCCTGAAAGTTCTTTCAGGTTCAGGATCAAAGTCTAAGAGATGTTCTTTGTCTCTATTCCTGCGCATAAACCAACAAAAGACAAGAAAAAGATGGGAATCTCTATGTCAGAGTACAGAGAATTCCCAGTGAGGTAACCTGTACTAGGAAATACCAAACTTAATTTCAAAAATTACTAAAAATATTAGTGCTAAATTTTTTTTTTCAAAAATATTTAAAGCAAAATTTAAATAAAATTAAAAATAAAACGCCTAATCTAAGAAATCAAACAAATAATAGTTGTTAATCACTATCAATCTCCGGTAACAGTGCAAAAAACTTTGTGTGGGATTTTATAACCCACAAAATAATCGGTAAGTGCACCGAGTCGTACCAAGTAATACCTCAGGTGAGTGAGGGTCGATTCCACGAGGATTGATGGATCAAGCAACAATGGTTGGTTAAACTACTTAGTTAGGCAAACAAAAAAATAGTGTTTGAGTGTTCAAAGAGCATTAAATAGTAAATTCAGAGTTTGAAGACAGTAGGTGAATAAGTTGGGAATAAAATATGGGAGAAAACAGTTAAGGCTTCAGAGTTATCTATTTTCCTGATTGATTTTTCTTATTGACTATTTTAATCATGCAAGATTTAATTCATGGCAAACTATATATGACTAGACCCTAATTCCTTAGACCTTTCTAGTCTCTTCTAAAATTCATTAACTGCCAATTCCTTGGTCAATTAATTTCAATTAGAGGTGATGATCAAATTCCAGTTTATATGCCAACAAAACTCTAATTATCCAAAAATAAGAGGATTATATGTCACATATCCCATTAAATCTAAATAATTAAAATTTAGGAGAAATATTTTTCAAGCTGTTGTTCAAGTAAAGAGCTTTTCCAAGTTATACAAGAACTCAATTAGAATATGGGTCATACTTCCGTTCCACCCAAATTCATAAGATAAAGAACGAAAACAATTCTTGCAATATAAATCAAAACATGAATTAACATAGAAAAATAATAGTATCAATCCATACAATAGACAGAGCTCCTAACCTTAACAATGGAGGTTTAGTTGCTTATGACTCAGAGAAGAAAATAAGGATTCAGGTAAATTGTCGAATACGGAATGTCCATTGGCATAGAATCCTAATATTTTTTTATATATAATCCTAATTAATTTAAAATCTAATATCTAAAATTAAGATAATATCTTTTCCTATAATATTTAAATTCAAATCAGAATTAATTATGGCAATCAGCAAGTCTTCAAGTGATGGATGGGGACCACTTGCTTTGTAGGACCCATGCCTAACTTGGTAAGTAATGAGAAGTGTTCCCCTGATTCCTTCATTCTGCAGCCTCTGATCTGTGCTTTCTGGGCCGAAAATTGGGTAAAAAACAGCCCAGAAATTGCCCTCAGCATTTTCTGCACATGGCGCATGTCATACGTACGCGTTAGTCACGCGTATGCGTCGATGGTCTTCTTCGCGTGTCACGCGTATGCGTCAAGTACGTGCACGCGTTGCTGTGGAACTTCGCTTTTCACGCGTACGCGTCAGGCACGCACACGCGTCGCCATGGAAAGCTCAAAAGCACGTGCACGCGTCAGGTACGCGCGCACGCGTCGATCTTTGCGATCCTTTCCTTTGATTCTTATGCTGCAGAAACTCCATCAAATCCAGCCGAATGCTACCTAAAATAAATAAAATTGCACGAGACTCAAAGTAGCATCCATAGTGGCTAAAAGACAATTAATTCTTGATTAAACTTACCAAATTAAATGCAAATTCACTAGGAAAAGATAAGAAAGGTGCCCATGCATCCGTTAGGGATTGTGGAACTTAGTTTGAAGGCTTGGAAAGTTTGTGAAAGAAGGTTTTGTGGTGGTTTCGTGCTTGGAGGAAATCGGCCAAGGTATGTTTTCAGTTTTCTTTAAATAATATGTAATTTTCTGAGCAACTTAGACGAGTAGACCTTAATATAGGATTGAATTGAATGAATTGTATGAATTGGTTAATTGTTGTTGAGTTCGTTGTGGTGATATGAAGTTGATGATGATTGTTGATGTTGATGGATAGTTATGATGATTATTAATGCTGACGATAATTGATGATAATTATGAGTTTTGATAATGATGAATTGATGATAATGTGATTAACTGATTGAAAGATTAAATACATGTAAAAATTGATGATCGATAGAAACTTTGAATGGTAATATTGATGTTGATGCGGACTAATGAAAATGGAAGAGCATTTATGTGATTTAGGATGAATTGGAAGTTGTTGAATGAGTTGGATAAGGTGAGAGTTGAATGGTTTAGATCATTGAATGATTGAGAAATGGTTGAAAAATGTTTGATATGGACTTATGGGTTGTATTGCTATTGTTTGGGCTGTGATTAAATTGGTTTGGTTTGAGAGGTTTTGGTATTTTGAGGATTTGACAAATTTGCTAAAATCTTATTTTTAACCAATTTCAGCGAGTCATAACTTTGCCCTCAGACTTTGAAATTGAGTGAACCTTATTCCAAATTTGAGATGGTTGTGAGAGCTATAAAATGGCATAAAGATAAGAGAAATTGGAGTTTTGTCGAGAAAGTTATAAACGTCGGAAGTAAGGTATAAAAAACTAAACTCTATAATGTTACAGAGAACCAGAAATTCTGGTTTGTGTACCCACACACACTATCATGCGCACGCATAGGCCAGAGTGTGTGTTGCGAATTGTGCGTACACACGAAGGGGTGTGCGTACGCACACCCTGGAAATTTTGCAAGTTGTGTGTACACACACTATGATGCGTATGCACAGGCTGTAAAAACCGTCTGGTATGTGCATATGCACAGTATAATGTGTACGCACAATGCCTTATTTTTGCACTAAAACTTGTTTTTAACTGTTTGCCCTATTTTTAAATTAAATTTTAAAAAAACATTTATTTTTTTAATATTCATATTTAATTATGACCAGATCAATCGATTCAATCTATGACTCATCGGTTGACCCAATGACTCGGTAATCCAGTTATATGACCAGATCAATTACCGATTCAGTTTTGATAACTATGCTTGACAAGGATGGTGGTTAATCCCGCTTGTCGAGGTTGAGACTCATAAGATTATTGGTAAGTCGCTATGCGCCTGGCAAGGACGGTGGTAAATCCTGCTTGTCAAGGTAACGGCACCGGCATAGTGGTTGTGGCAGTCTCCCGCCTAAGTTCATATGTGAGGGCTGAGATAGTATCCCACTCGCATAACCTTTCTTGGCATAAGAGTGAGTTGGGTACTATATCCCAGGGTTGAAAGTGAGCCAGGCATTATATCGCAGGGTTGCGCATAAAAGTAAGCCGGACACTATATCCCAAGGGTGCACTCAGTGAGCCGGGCACTATATTTCAGGGACGTGGAAGAAAGGCGACATCCAAAAGGATTGTCGGGTTGACAATTTGAACCGACAAGTGATATCACGAGCCAAATAGGATAGGCATTTATCATATATATTTTCTATATGCTTTTCTTGCTTTGATTACTTGAGTTATGCCTAATTGAATAATATGCCTAAGTTCTAATCGATCTACTCGCTGTATATGTATATTAATTGTGTTTTACTTGTCCACATTACTTGTATTTTACCGGTTTGAGGAGGATCAGTAGGCGGTGGCGATGGGATAGCGTGGAGGGTAGGTTGGCGAAGGCTGTGGGACAACGGTGACTGTTAAAGTAGAAATCCCTTAAGTTAGATAACCCTTTTATGGATTTAAAGTATGTTTATAAGTTTTGAAATCTATATGCATGTGGGGAGTCCTAGGATTGCTTTTGCCTTCTCGGAACTTTATATCTTATCTATTAGGCACTATTACCATACTGAGAACCCCGGTTCTCATACTATATGTTGTTGTTATTTTTCAGATGCATGTTGTAACCCAACTCGGTGAGTTTGCAGATGGTGATAGAATGGAGGATGGCTCAAGTTAAATTTGATTTACTTATTTGTTGTAGTCTCTCATTTTTGTATACTTTATGCCTTAGAGGATTTACTTCTGAAAACTTTGAGAGATAGGATGTTAGCTGTTTTTATTATCAAAACCATAATGTATCTTTTGTTTAATCTAGTCGGCTTAAACTTCGCTGGCTGTAACTAGTTCTCTTTTTGGATATTGAATATATAGCATTTGTTTACTTTAATTATTATCTTATGTATCCTGGAGCTATCTACAAAGTTTTATACATTATGTTTTGTTCTTTTTATGCCAATGCGCTTTAGTTATCGTGTTTGAATGCTTCGTGCTTTGTATCTCTGTTATATGTGTCTTTGATCCTTTATTTCTTTCATCAGGCTTCTAGTTATACTATTCCTTGATTACTATTGTATGGAGCTTTAGAATTATCGTGATGCTTTATCGCCTTTGCTTAACGGCTATAGGGTGAAGCTTAGTGTGATAGGGTGTTACATTTAGTAGTATCAGAGCAGTTCGTCCTCGTGAGCCTAATGGATGGACCGACTGTGTTTCATTGCATATTCTGGGTTGTTTTTCTTTTGTGCTATTTAAGATATCTACTTGATATGCATAGCATGCTTGTTTGTGAGTACCTTTTTGGGATCGTTGAAGCACTAAGCTTGAGATATTAAGACTGATCACCTTGATATCGATTGTTTAGTGTGAACAGGACCCAAATAGATACTCGTAGGCAAGGTCGATCACGTACTCGGAGAGTGAGGAAAACCCATTGACCAATAACCATAACAAATTCATGGTGGCGATGATGAACTTAGCTAACAATATGCAAGAGAGCGCTGCTGCAATGGCTCAGGCTATGGGAAGGATAGGGCAACCAATCGAAAATGGAAACAGAGGAGGAACTAGAAATAACTTAAGTAGTGATGTCCCAAAGACTTTAGCCGCTTTCTTGAAAGTTAACCCCTCCGACCTTCAAAGGAACAACAAACCCTACTAAAGCAGACAACTGGTCCCGAGCTATGCAGCGTGCGTTGCAAGCTCAGCATGTTTTGGATAACCGATTCGTGGAGTTTACAGTATATCAATTAGTGGGCTAAGCTCATCATTGGTGGCAAGGACAGTGTCAATTGCTACAGCAACAGAATGTGGACATCCTATGGGCATTATTCCATACTGCTTTCTACCGAAAGTACTTTCCTGAATCATGCATTGAGGGAGGCCAGAGAATTAGAACTCATGCAGTTGAAGCAAGGGTTCATGACTGTAGCTGAGTACACCAACAAGGTCAAAAACTTTGTAGGTTCTCAAGGGTATGTCAGGGTGCTCCTGAGTCTTATGAGAGCTAAAAACATATCAAATACCAAGGAGGGCTTAAGGAGAGTATCATGAGTGTTGTGGCTATATTGGAGATTAGGAGGTTCTCTGAATTGGTAAACAAGACAAGAGTTGTAGAGGACTGTGCCAAGAGGACAGCTTTGATGAGAGATACTAGTGGTGGTGCAAATAACAAAGGTCGTGAAAAGTATTTTCCTCCAAGAGGCCAGAACTTCAAAAGGGATGGACATGCCCCTCAGCATCCCCAAGGTCAACGACATATAAAGGAGACTAACTATGACCAGTATAACTGGGTAAGAAGAGGAGGTAAATAGGCAAGGACTCAACAAGAGGACTTAAGGTGCCTGAAATACGGAAGGTACCATCCGAAAATGTCGTGCATGGCTAGGTTTGTTCTATGTTACCACTACGGATTGCCAGGGCATATCTCTAAGTATTGTCCCTACAGGGGAAAGTCAGGATGCGAGTCGGTCTCAGTGACAGAGTTGAGAATCTCTAATCTGAGGTAATCTTAGGACCAAACTTACTTATGCCACCTGTAATGTCGCTTTTAGGGCTGGCAGAACTTAAAGTCTAGATAGCAGAACTGATTGACAAGGAAAAACTGATCCGACCAAGTAATTCCCCTTGTGGAACATCAGTTATATCACAGAAGAAGGAGGATGGCAATATGAGGCTTAATACGAGAGAGTTTGTCCACAAATCCTTGTGAACTGATCTATCTTTTCTTTTGTAAATTGCATCGAAGTTCCTTGTTCCGGAATTCTTCTTGGTGAATAATTTGAACTTTTTCCAATTCTATTCCTTGTTCACACGTATCCTTGCATGAAACTTGTACTCTTTGATGTGATCCTAAACTTGTTCTGACCCAATCAAGTGTGGAAAAAATTACTGTTAGGTTAAGCTACCTTCATTCACAGACTCGTGATTTTCTTAAAATCAGTAGGGACATATTTTGATTCAATGTGCTTTATTGTTTTCACCAAGGATTCTTTCATTGGAATTCCTTTCTTGAGTGCTCTCTAATTGTCTTTCTGGTGCATTTTCTTATTTTCTATGACCTCGTTTGATCACAACACAGTGTATCTTTTCAATTTCTGGCCGGTACCATTCAAGTTGTTTGCTCTCTTTTGAGCTTCGTATCCCTTCAAATAAACTCGAGCTCATCTCGGCGTCGCGTGCATTCTTTATACACAACCATCAAAACGTTAGTTCCTTAAGACACGACTTATGAGTGCAAAAAATGGAACTTGTAAGTGTGCAACATCACGAGGAGTGGTGAAGCTTTGAGTTTACAAATAGCATTACCTATGACTAAGTTGACACACAAGGGTGCCCCGTTGGTATGGACGTCAGATTGTGGGAAAAATTCTTCAAAACTTAAAGGAAAGATTAACTACAGTGCCAGTATTTGTGTTGCTTGAACCTCATGAACCATTAGGAATCTGTTGTGACACTTCGTTGATAATCTTGGAGTGCGTTTCGATGTAACATCAAGATATAGTGGCTTATGCGTCGTGATAGTTAAGGTCATACAAAGTGGATTCTTCGGCTCACGATTTGGAGCCTGTTGCAGTTGTGCTTGCATTGAAGGTGTGGAGCAAGGAGGAACTACCTCTATGGAGTTGGATTCCAAGTCCTCTCTGATAATAAGAGCTTGAAGTACATCTTTGATCAGGAAGAGCTCAACATACGTCAAAGGAGGTGAATAGATTTTCTTAGAGATTAAGATTTTGAATTAAGTTATCACCCCGAGAAGGCTAATGTTATAGCGAATGCATTGAGCAGGAAGTCGCTGATGGTTGCTTGGATGAGAATCAAAGAAGAGGAGTTAGTAAACGAATTTGTAGAACTTAAGTTAGATATTGTAGAAGTAGACAGGAAAATTCATTTGAATCACTTACATGTCTCCAGTACGTTTAAGGCTGAAATTTAGAAGGCTCAGCAAGATGAGCAAGAGCTTCAGAGAATGTTACGGTCGATTGGGAAGGAAAAGCAAGGAGAGGTTATCAAGGATGGAGAAGGTATGTGGAGATATAAGAGGAGGATTTGTGTGCCAAACGTTGGGAGTTTGAAGACAAGAGTCATTGCTGGAGGCTCATACAAGCGATCTCTCTATTCATCCTGAAATCACGAAGATGTACTATAACTTAAAGAAGATGTTCTGGTGGCTTAGGATGAAAGGTGATGTAGCATCACTTGTGTCCAAGTGTCTGACATGTCAAAAGGTGAAGATAGAGCCTTAGAGAACGTCGAGAATGCTACAACCTCTTGAGATTCCCCAATGGAAGGGGAAAGGTGTTGCTGTGGATTTCGTAATGGGTTTGCCAAGGATTCGGGCAAGATTTGATGCGGTTTTGGTGAATCAAGTTTGTTGGGACCGGAATTAGTAGCTAAAAAACACTGAACAAATCGAGAAAATTTGAGTTAGGATTCTAACTGCGTAAAGTTATGCAGAATAGTGAAGGAACCTTTAGAGTTTGAAGCAGGAAATCATGTATTCTTGAAGGTTACTCCAATAACTGGGATCGGAAGAGCAATCAAAATGAAAAAGTTCTATTGGTAAATGTAGCCGGTGTAGAGCCAGACTGGAAGCACATACTTGAGAGCTAGAGTCAGAAGTGTGAAAGGATTATCTCGAGTTATTCTCGGATAAACCCAAATTTTGAGAAAAAAAAGTTTAATTGGGAGGAGAGGATGTAAGAACCGGAAAATTAATTAACCATCT
The DNA here is from genome assembly GCF_003086295.3 of Arachis hypogaea. Lineage (NCBI taxonomy): Eukaryota > Viridiplantae > Streptophyta > Magnoliopsida > Fabales > Fabaceae > Arachis > Arachis hypogaea. The sequence goes on from NC_092038.1 coordinate 101,455,402, forward strand.
AAATAAAATATGATAAATATAATTTAATTGTCCGAAATAGGTTGGAAAATTTAGATATCTTAATTAGAAAACTTAAAGGTGAGATTTGGATTCAATGAATTTTTCTGAGTGAAAAAATGTAATTTTCTGCAAAAAATTGCGTAAAAACGCGTACCAGTTAAATTGGTCCGGCACTGCGAGTGAGGGAATTAAATTAATGAGTACATAAATTTAAGAAGTTAAATTTTCTAATTTCGAGAAGTTAAAATATTTCGGATAGAAAATTGGACACTTATTTTAAAGGTTTTGGCCCGAAATTGGGCCACACGAACCAAAAATGCTAACCGGTTGGCCCGGGCCCAAGTTGGGTCTAAACCCAACATATATATACCCATTTATGAGAAATTTCAGCCTCATTTTAGTCCTTGAGAGAGTGAGAGCCATGGTGAGATTGAAGAGGGGAAGAAGAAACCCTTTTTGTTACTATTCATCATTTTCTTCTTCCTTGGATCATAACTTTTGATTCGGAGCTCCGATTCACGTGTCGTTTGCAGTCACGTCAAGATCTTCAATTCTTTCTAAACAAAGTAGTAATCAACTCGAATCCCATACTCCAATTTTTTGTTCTTTGACAAATTCGAGTTTTGGCTTTGTTAGATTGAGATTTTCATGGTTTTGGTTATTTATGTGTTATTCTAACTTGGGTGATTAATGGGTTTTACCCAAAGTTTTAGTGGACAAGTTAAAGATTCTCTAAATCTTTGTGGTTTGTAGAATTTATGAGTCCTAGTGTTAATTTTGGAACTTGTATAGTATTAGATTGAGAATACATGTTGTTTGGAGCTTAATCTGGTGATAGGAGTGCTTTGATTTGCACTTTGGTGGTTAGGGCTTGTGGAACTTGGTTTAAAGGCTTAGAAAGCTTGCGAAAGAAGGTTTTGTGGTGGTTTCATGCTTGGAGAAAATCGGCCAAGATATGGTTTCGATTTTCTTTAAATAATATGTAATGTTCTGAGCAACTTAGGCTAGTAGACCTTAAAATAGAATTGAATTGAATGAATTGCATGAGTTGGCTTAATTGTTTTTGAGTTGGTTGTGGTGATATGAAGTTGATGATGATTGTTGATTTTGATGAAGAGTTATGATCATTATTAATGTTGACAGTAATTGATGGTTGTTATGAGTTTTGATGATGATGAATTGGTGATAATGTGATTAATTGAATGAAAGATTGAATACATGTAAAAATTGATGATCGATAGAAATTTTGAATGGTAATATTGATGTTGATGTGGATTAATGGAAATGGAGGATCATTTATGTGATTTAGGATGAATTTGAGGTTGTTGAATGAGTTGGATGAGGTGAGAGTTGAATGGTTTAGATGATTGAGAAATGGTTGAAGAATGTTTTATACGGATTTCTGGGTTGTTTTGCTATTATTTGGGCTATAATTAAATTGATTTGGTTTGAGAGGTTTCGGTATTTTGAGGATTTGATAAATTTGGTAAAATATTATTTTTAACCAACTTCAGCGAGCCACAATTCAGCCCTCTAAATTTGGAATTAAGTGAACCTGATTTCAAATTTGAGATGGTTGTGAGAGCTTTAAAATGGTATAAAGATAAGGGAAATTGAAGTTTTTTAGAGAAAATTATGAACGTTGGAAGTAAGGTATAAAAAACTAAACTCCGTAATGTTGCAGACAACTATAAATTCTGGTTTGTGCGCCCATGCACACTATCGTGCACATGCACAGACTAGAGCGTGTGTTGTGAATCATGCGTACACACGAAGTGGTGTGTATACGCACACCTTTAAAATTTTGCAAGTTGTGCGTATGCACACTATGATGCGTATGCACAGGCTGGAAAAGGCGTCTGGTACGTGCATACGCACAGTATGATGTATACGTACAATGTCCTATTTTTGCCCTAAAACTTGTTTTTAACTGTTTGGCTTCCATAAGTCTTACCATTCCCTATATTCTTTGGTCTTATAATATTTAGCATGAGGACATGCTATTGTTTAAGTGTGGAGAGGTTGATAAACCCTAATTTTAGGGTTTATCTTGTGTTGAATTTGGTGGGTTTCATCAAATTTTCTTACATTTATCCACTAAAATGTAGGCTTTCATGATTTCCTCCCCATTATGCTTTATAATTGAAAACATGCTTCCTGGAACTTAAAGATGCTAATTTTTAATCCTCTTCTATTACCATTCAATGCCGTGATGCGTTTGCTAAGTGATTTCAGGATCTATAGGGCAAGAATGACTTAGAAGATGGAATAGAAGCATGAAAAATTAAAAGGAACTTAAAGGGTTGAAGTTTTGAGAATTTGGTGCTCGTGCGTATGCATGACCTTCTGTGTACGCGTGACCTGTGCAGAGTTCAAACGGCGTGCACGTGTGACCTTCCACGGACGTGTGACAAGCGGCACATGATTTTGTTAGAATTGCACATGCCAGCGATTTCTGGACCTTTCTTGGACCCAAATCCACTAAATTCTGAATGGAGAAAGGCCAAGAATTGAAGGAGAAAGGGGGACCAGGAAGCATACACACAGGAGGACATAATTTAGCTAATTTTTTGTTCTTAGTTCTTCTAGAGAGAGAAACTCTTATTTCTCTCTAGGTTTTAGTGCTCTTTGATTGTCTTTTGCTTTAATTTCTGAATTGAAGCATGTTAATTCTAGTTTTATTGTCTTAATTTTAGTTTCCCTAGTTCTAATTTTGCTTAATTCATTTGCTAGTATTACGTTCTTCTCCTTAGTTTTCTCTTATTTCTCATTTTGTGAACCTTCTTAATTTTGAATTCTCATTAATACATTGAGATTTTTATGTGCTATAGTTTTTGTTGAGTTGATATTATTGATAATTGTTAGTTGGTAGTTTTAATTTCTGTTTAATTTTGCATTTTAGCTATGTCTCTAACTATTGCACATCAAGTTTTTGACAAAATGTTTTTATTAGTTATGGAGTAGTTTCTTATACTCTTGGCCTAGGTAAAAGGGATTGAATAACCTTGAGTCATTCAATCTAATTGGATGGATGATATGGAAACCCATGTTGGTCAATTTGATACTCATTAACACTAGTCTACTACTAAGTTAATTACCCTGTTTGGTTTAGAAGGACCCTACGCTTGAACTTAGTTGACTAGAGTATAGGATTGCCTAGCGGGTTCATGTCTTTTTACATTATCTCTATTTAGAATTATTACCATACCGGGAACCTTTTTGGTTCTCACCCATTTTAGGAATTGTTTATTTTACATATGCAGGACGCGATGCACCTCGTTGAGAGTGCTGGTTTTCTCTCGGAAGCGAAGACTCTCATTTGGGATTTTAGTTTGTGTTTAGAATATGTATATTTATGTCCTCCACTTTTGTATATTGTAACTTATATCCCTCTTAGAGGTTGATTATGGAGAAACATGCTGTATATTTTGTACCTGTCTGGGATATTTTATACTATCTAGCTGGTCTTGTCTTCGTAGGTCAAGACTAGTGTTGTTATATATCTTTTTTAATCATATATATGTCTCGCTCTTTTTCATATGCTGACGCGTGTTATCTTTAATGTTTCGAGTGTGATGCGCTTTTGTTCTATTATCTTTCTTCACAGGCTCCTAGCTATTTCTATCTTTCATATATATGTATGTATTTTATTTTTTTTTTTGATGTCGTAATACCTCATCACCTCTGATTTATGACTATAGTATAAGTGGTAGGGTGTTACAGACATTTTATGCCAAAAGCAAGACGTATGGCTGTGAGTGCGAAGCTAAACATGTCTATAATTTTACGCATAATACTCTCACTCTCAATACACTGCTTACTCTCACTCTCAGCACACTACTTTTATAGAGTCACAGCACACGACATACTCACTCTCAATCTTTCTCAAAAAAGTTATTGAAAGCACAATCACAATGAGCACCGAAGCCTCACCCCCTACTCCATTTTAAAGGCTCCAAACTATTATTGCAAGGCTGTTTCCAGAGCAAGCTTGTCTCCTGAAAACAAGCTTTAAAAGTGGTCAACATGCAGGGATGTGTTGCTTCCGTCGTGCCACGTGGCGAATCCCTAGGAAGAATTTTTGAAAAAGTTATGTCTCCGTGAAAAATAGTCAACACACATGGAGCGTGTTTCTGACGTCGTGACACGTGATGAATCTCTGCAAAAAGCAACACGCACGGTGCGTGTTGGTGTCATCGCGCCACATGAAAAATCTCTACAGAAAATCTCCGCAACGTATAAAGCAACATGCAGTGTGCGTATTATGTCAGGTTTCTTTAAACGTCCACAGTGCTACAAAACACCCCAAACAACAATATTCAATAAAAACACTACTATATTTTTTATATTAAAACTAATTTCTGACTTTTTGCACCCAAAAATATATTTACTTTTTTGAAACCAGCAGAAATAATTTAAAAAAAAAGTTGACGAGTCATTGAACTTAGGACTTCAAAACTTAGATGCACACAATTAAATTATGACTTATAAATTTAACTATTAAAAATATACATCACTAAAGAAAGAATATTATTTGAACGAGTTATTAAATTCAATCAAATCTTTTTTTTTAAAGTTTTTTTTCAGCTAAAATTTTTTGTTATTAATTTTTATGTTATTAAACTAATTTAATTAAACTTAATTATCTAAATATTTAGTCATGGAATATTACTGTATTAAATAAAAACAAACTCTAACCACCTGTTCAAAATTTTTAATGGTATGAAATTGAATTGAATTTCATTAGAAATTGAGTTCTAATAAAAATTAAATTGAATTAAATTTTAGTGTTTAAAAGATTTATCACATGAATTAAAGTTTTTATAGTAGAAAATTTCACCTTTTATTAACATAACATCATATTTAAATAATAGAGTAAATAGTCATTTTTAATCATCAAAGATTTGACCACTAACAAAATTAATTACGAAAAAATTAAACTGACGTTGCACCTATAAAAAATTAGCATCGTTTGACAAAAAATCCAATTATTAAATTTAAAATTGTTCCGTTAAAAATTTTAAAAAAATTTTAAAATACCTTTTTTTTATCACCTTCTCCACCCCAACCTTTTAACCTAACTGAATCCACCATACAACCCTAATAACAACCCTTAGTTCCTCACTTCACCTCCTTCATTCTTTTTCACTCACTACTCTTAGCCGCTTAACCTCTCAACTGCCCATTTTTGCTAGCTCAACCTCACTCACTTAATCATAGCGGCAGCCTTCACTCGCCTGAATCACCTCAGTCATCCTCTCTCGCACACTCTCAGCTGGTTCAACCATCTCCAGTCACCTCTGACGCCTCCAAATCGTCGACGCCAGCATCATTTCTGCCAAATCTACTCCTTTTCACCAACATCGTCCTCAACTTCTCATTGCCAACCTCGTCATTAACTGTTCCTTCTCGTCTCCATCTCATCTCGTCGTTGACTGCTTCACTGCCAATTGCTCATTCTCGCTTCCTTGCTCTTTCTCGTTGGTGATTGTTTCATTGTTGCCACCAACAGCTAACTGTTGTGTGTTTTTTTCATTCCAAATTTAGTATTTTGGACTGGTTTTGTGTTAAAGTAGGGATGGAGATGTGATACATTGAGGGTTGGTCCTATTCATTGAGAGTTATTTTTTCTCTTTTTTTGCTATTTTTAGTCCTTAGAACTTAGCAGTTATGCCTCCAACTTGTGCTGAGTTTATCATTTGATTTTTTTCTAATTCTTTCAATTTTTTTAATAAATCCATGGAAATCAAGTTAGATATTTGCTTTTTGATAGAGAGAAATATGAAAAGTTACTTTTTAATTTGACAAAGTGGTAAGTTGCTTTGTGAGTGTATGCTTGAGTTAATTCAAATGAGTGAGGGAGATTTATGGAGGTGAGGATGAGGAACTGAATTATTAAGGTGAATTTTGGTTCTTATTCAGAGAATGGATATGAAAAAGGTGATAAAAATGATATTTTAGAAATTTTATAAAATTTTTAACAGAATCAATTTTAAATTTAACAATGGAATATTTTTGCCAAACGATACTAAATTTTCATGGATACAATGTCAATTTATTTTTTCATTAATAATTTTGCGGGTTGTCAAATTTTTAATAATAAAAAATGGCTATTTACTCTAAATAATAAATATATTTATTGATTAAATTATATGAAAGGATATTCATAAATCACGAGGCCACAATAACATTCTCGTCCAAAATTCTTAACATCATCATTGTTGTGAAATAAAAGATATATTAAATATAAAATAAAGATGTATTAATATGACTCTAGCATTAAAATAATTAGCTCAATAATGATTTGTATATATATAATAATATTATATGTTGTAATGTGTATATATATATATATATATATATATATATAGAGATAGAAAAGAGTATAAAAAGTAAAGAAAGAGAGAATTGCATAAATATATATATATAAAGATAGAAAGAAGTATTAAAAGTAAAAAGAGAGAAAATTGCATTTGTTTATAGTAAGAGAAAGAAAGAAAATATTATTATATTGCTGTGTGTATTCCCTTGCCTCAGATAATGCTTTTATAGGCAAAGAGAAGTTTACTTTTCAAACTACATTTATTTTCTTCATCCTAAGAATTTGTTCTCTTCAACGTAAAAAATGGGTTGCCCATTAAATGGACATCTATTCTTATCCTTTCCTAGTCACAACACTCTTCCTTGGATGTCCATTCAGGATTATGCCTCGTTAAAACCTTACTAAAGAAAAACCCAATGGGAAAAAAAACTTTAGTGAAGAAAACAGAGTACAAAATCCTTTGTGATGGGGACTGCCTCATTAAAACCTTGTCAAGAAAAACCCAATGGGAAAAAACCTGACCAAGGGAAAAAGAGTACAGTCTCCCCCTCTTGTCGACATCATTTAATATCTCGAAATCGGCGCATCCCAATCTCATGTACCAATCTTTCAAAGGAGGATTTTGGAAGTGACTTTGTGAATAAATCTGTCAGATTGTCACTTGAGCGGATCTGTTGGACATCAATTCTCCCTTGATTTTGAAGATCATGAGTGAAGAAGAATTTGGGAGAAATATGCTTCGTTCTATCACCTTTGATGTATCCGCCTTTAAGTTGAGCAATACATGCTGCATTATCTTCAAACAGGACAGTTGGAGCTATCTTATGATCAATCAGTCCACATGATGACAGAATATATTGAATCAGACTCCTCAGCCAAAAACACTCACGACTAGCTTCATGAATCGCCAGTATTTCGGCATGATTAGAGGATGTTGCAGCAATCGTCTGTTTCGTGGACCTCCATGATATAGCTGTTTCACCATATGTAAACAGGTATCCTGTTTGAGATCTCCCTTTATGTGGATCAGACAAATATCCAGCATCTGCATAGCCAACTAATTGTGACTTGGATCCATAGGGATAGAACAAACCCATATCAACCGTCCCATGAAGATATCGAAAGATTTGTTTGATTCCACTCCAATATCTTCTGGTTGGAGAGGAACTATATCTTGCTAGTAAATTCACAGCAAATGATATGTTAGGTCGCGTATTATTAGCAAGATACATTAGCGCTCCAATGGCACTAAGATATGGTACTTCAGGACCAAGGATATCTTCATTCTCTTCTTTAGGACGGAATTGATCCTTTTCCACATCCAAAGATCTTACGATCATTGGGGTACTTAATGGATGTGACTTATCCATATAAAATCTTTTCAAGATCTTTTCTGTGTATGTTGTTTGATGAATAAAGATCCCACTTTTTATATGCTCGATCTGCAGACCGAGACAAAACTTAGTCTTTCCAAGATCTTTCATTTCAAACTCTTCTTTTAGAGTTTTTATAATTGTTGGAATCTCTTTAGGAGTCCCAATGATATTTAAATCATCAACGTATACAGCAATTATAATGAACCCAGATGTAGTTTTCTTTATGAAATCACATGGGCAGATATCATCATTCTTGAATCTGTTTTTGGCCAGATACTCAGTAAGACAATTATACCACATTCGTCCAGATTGCTTTAGACCATATAAAGATCTTTGCAATTTGACTGAGTATAACCCTTGCGAATATTCATTGGATGGTTTAGATATCTTTAGTCCTTCAGGGACTTTCATATAGATATCCCGATCTAATGAGCCGTATAAATAGGCTGAATTTGGTAGTATATCGCAACGGTGAGATTATATGGAATACTCATGAGGGAGTGAGGTTTGCGTGTGAGAATCTATTTTCGTTTGTGGTTCCATGCACCATGACATTTATAGAGCTTCAGAACGGTCTTTGTCAAAGCATGGAGAATGATATGTTGAGGAGAGTGAGCAGTATTCTGTACCAAAATCCTGTTATAATTTTTGGTAGTCTAATACAGTTTGATATTGTGCTAATCATTGACGAAGCGAGTATGCAGAATACGTTCTATATGTTGAGTTTGAAAACATAGAGGCAGATGAGATTCAAAATGATGTAGATATAGAGGATGGTAGAGATGAAGTGTACGAAAGAATGAACAGTGATAGTGAAGAGAACTTCGAAGCTATTTATGAAGCTGGCGACGAAGACGAGGATGGTGATATGGGAGTTGAGGCAACAGTAGAGAATGTAGTGATTTCTCCTACCGTTAGTCAACCAATAGACGTTTCACCTTTTATGTGTAACTTGGATCTTGATGCCATGCATGCACCGAAATTTTCGGAATTTGCAAACATAGGTACATGATGAGTGAAAAATACGTTTTTCTTAGTTTATGTTTTGGATAGATCAATGAGTGATGTTTTTTTCTTTGTGTGGGTGTTGTTGATCCTGAAGACGAGAGATTCAGGATCGGAATGGAATATAGTTCTAGAAAGTCGGTCATCGCAGTAATTAGAAGTTGCACTATCTTTAGAGGAGTCGACTACAATTTGTATGAATATGAGCCACAGACGTTCTATGCAAAATGCAAGATGTATGGAGCGTGGGTGCGACTGGCTTATCCGAGCCATCTTGATACGGAAAAAAGGTTGTTGGGTGTAAACACCTTCACTATCAGAATGCCACACTTTTGGCTGCACCACTTTGATAACGAGAATATTACGACGGCTTCCATATTTTTAATAATAAGATATGAGTCTTTAACTTGAAACCGTATTGCTGTTTTCTTTGAAAAACTAGAAATACTTTTTCTTGAAAACAAACAAGCATATACATATATGTAAAACTTCTTATACAAATAACTTACAAATATATATATACATACATACCATTACAACTCATATCCCTCTTACAAATATAATAAAAAAAGGCGAGGGAAAAATATAATTGTATATACAATAATATAGAATATAATCAGATGCTCGAAAGAAACTCCTTAAACTCTTCATCCATCCTGAAAAGGAAAATTGTAGGGGGAAGGGGTAAGAACATCGTCCTCGCTGGTTCTCAGTAGAGGGTTTTTAAGAATTGTCATAAGAAGATATTTTAAATAAAACTATTTTCAATCACCGTGATCGTCAGTTTATTATCCAAATTTAAAAATCATATTTTTCTTAAAAAATTTCATGCAAAATAACATTCCATACATTTCATCGCTTACTAAGAAACCATTGTAACAAAAACTTGCCACTGATCCAAATCAACTCGGCCTTTGGCCCAGATTAAATTAACTCGGCCTCTGTCCCAAATCAAATCAACTTGGTCTCCGGTCCAATTCAAAATAAATCACCATCAAAACTCAATGCCAAAATAGAATCAATCACATGCACAAACAATGCAAGGAAAACACATTTTAAGAACAGTTACAATAAGTATCATAGTTATCAGTTAAACTGAATTCATTAAATAGGCAAACCAAATTACTTAAGCACACCCAAACAAAACAAACAAATGCAACATGATGCATGCCTGCCCTACTGGTTGTGAACTCACATGTCGGTTAAACTGTAACTACCCTACCCCACGAGACCTGTGATTCCTCATTCTTTACAACGTTCACTGATGCTCATAGATTTAGATATATAAATATATAGTATAGATAACAAATTAAAATTACAACACGTAACGCTAAAACTTTTTTTTAGTACTTTCGAGTAATGAATCTTGGTTATTAAATAATTACCGCTATAGTTAATTTTTCTTTCAAATTAGCCACATCTTGTTAATTTATTAAATTCATTAAGTGTTGAAATAGTAAAGAAACCACCTTAGATACATTGTCAATCAATTAGTACATGATCAAAACTTTTATTGTCAAACCAAAATGCCCTTCCTATATGTTAAGCCAAATTAAGACTTTAACTATCCTTGCATAAAACCTTAAATTAATTCTAAATCATTAGTTCACTTAAACCCATCAATGTTTAACCATGGCTAATGTAACAACTTTAATTTTTGCACTGACGCAAATTTTTCTTAAAATAATATTTTAAAGTGATTAGTTTTATTTTGATGAGTCGATTTCGAACTCCGAATTAAAATAAATGGTAATATAATTTTATTATTATCTTATTTATTTATTTTACTTGCTCTAATTATAATAGAACTTAGATAATAATATTAATATTATTATCAAGTCCGACTTTTACTGATAAAATTAATTATTGGTATTTTTTGATGAACTTAAAATTACTAATACTTCGTTAAATATCTTTTAATTTTTAAGTTACTAATATCATTTATATTAGTAACTCATATATATTTAACCTTCTTCTTATTATTATTATTATCTGAAAGGAAAAAAAAAGAAGGAATAGAATCGTGAATCACATTAAGCAATGTTATCCCATTAATTATTAACATTCCTTTTTTTAATTTCAATGTGACCGAATTGGAGAAAGAAAGAAAAGAGAGATTTCAATCCAAAACCACCTAGTAATATGGCATTGACATATAATTCTTTAATTGACAACTCCCCCTTCCACTAAGATAAAAAACACTTACCTTAATCTTTCATTTGCTGAACGTATTGCACGAAGAAAGGAGAAAGTGACCCAGAGCTTTCATCAAAGAAACCGTAACCCTTCACCATTTTCTTTCTTTGATTTCACTTAATTCGTAATCCCATTTAAAAATCTAATCCAGTAAAAGTGTTCGTATCCTCCTCCTCTATGTATTAACGTCACTTTTGATTGGTGGAAGTCAACGGTGACGTAGCTCCCTTACCCCTTGAGTTTGGTCAACTGGAGTTCTAGGAGGCACAGACAATTTTGAACGTTTTTTTCTTCAACGACTCGATCAGAAGGCTTTTCCGGAACTTCGAGTATTTTGATTTCGTACAAAGGTAGGATTTTGGTAAATTCTCACCAGTTAAATTAGTATTGGACAAGTGAATTGATGTCGTGATGACTTATTGATTGAGTTTGATTGAATTTATATTGAATTTTGTGATATATTGATCTTTGTGATAAGTTTGAGGTTCAGCGGGTTATAGTGCAGCTGAAAACTAAATTATTCTGATGAATTTGATTTCTAGATTACGATAGAATTATTTGAAAATGTTGGAATTTGTTTGGTTTGATTTATTGAAAATGATTTGAAAAGAGTGTGGAAAATAGTTTTGATGAAACTCGAGAAGGGTGGTAGAGTCCGGGTTTTAGGAGAGATGCCGCCGAAATTTTGTTAAAACCTTAAGAATTTATTTGAAATTTTATTTAGAAAAAAATATTGAATTTGAGAAATTGTAGTATTTGATTTTTGATTTATTCAGAAAATAGTTATATGTCAGATTTAATTCATTTAAGAAAAGTATATATTTTAAGTTCAATTTATTTAGAAAAGCATTGTTTTACGATTTTAAATTATTTAAGAATATTATTATGTTTAAGTTTGATTTAAAAATGAAAAGGGCTTATGTTTTGAATTTGACTCAAGAATTTTATTTGGAGGAGTTTTAGTGAACCTTAAAAGTAATTAAATTTTTATTGAATGATTTTATTTTGTAATATCTTGGAAAAAGTTAAAGAATTAGTCTTAAGGATGAAAGGGAGGTTGGTTTTGGTTTTAAAAGAAAAAGAGAAGATAAATCGGCACATGTGATTATGAAATGATTAAAAGGTCATGAGAGGGTGACAAAAAGTAAATAGTTATAGTGTTGATGCGAACATGTTAATCCGTGGGCTTTATGTGTGAATGATTGTACGGGGATGCCCGTGTATATGGAATGGCTTCCAGGAGAAAGGGGCACATGCTTCAGTTGGAGAACCAGCACCTGCAAGTACTTGTAGAGGTCATATTCGACATACTTCAGCCAGAGAATCAGTGCCTGCAAGAAGTAGTAACTTGCAGAGGTTATGTCGCTGGAATGCCTTATCTGATTTGCGAGTCGGATTGTGTCGGGTACGGGTCGAAACCGACAAATGAGCTCATTACTTGCAATAAGGCTAGACATGCATTTGTGCATTTGCATTTTACTTGATACAGTGAATTTGTTTGTGATTGTCATCTTGTGTTTATGCATTCCTTAATGTTATTATGAGTTGTGATGATTAGATACTTCTCTGTGACACTTGTATATTTCGTTGTGAATTACTTGAACTATGATAATCCTGACTTGGCTAACTACCCCTAATCCTACTAAAAACTCCCCAGTTCTTGTCCCTTTTCTTCCTCCCTTTCAGATGGAGACCGGAGTCTTGTTTTACGAGATGGACCCTCCCTATATATATGAGGATATTGTATAGCATAGGCTTTATGTAGTAGGTGCAGAGATTAGGACTTGTATATATGTACATTCTATGTGTCCATGGTTCAGAATATCGGACCGGACCGGTCAGTTCGACCGGGTTAACCGGAAACCGGTCTTATGGCTGGTCCGGGTAACACGTAAAACCGTTTTACAAAAAACCGGTCTAAAAACTGGACGAATCGAAGGTTAACCGGTGAACCGGCTGAACCAGTCAGATTTTTCAAAAAAGACCGGTTCTCTAAAAAAAATTAAAAACCCCACCCCCCCAAAACATCTGACCCTCTCCCTTCTGTCTAACTCTCACATTTCAACCAAAATCCCTAATTTGCCTAACCTATGAGAGAAACCACCATCGCCACCATCAGCCCCCAGCCACCGTCATGAAGCCCTGGCCACTAGCCACCGTCAGTTCCCCAGCCGCCGCCATTCTTCTCTTCCTCACCGTCTCGGCTCATCGCGAAGCCCTACCAGCCATCATCACTCCCAGCCGCCGCCACTCTTGTGCTCACTGTCTCTGTGATCATTGTCGTCGGCAGTGACAGAGGGTGTTGTTGTTGTCCTCGTCCTCGATCCTCTTCTCCTCTATGTCAAGCAAACGGTTATTCAATCCTCTTCAAGCACATCCTCTCCTCCGTGAATCTCTACCCAGAGCCTCGCCGTGAAATCACTACTCGGGGCCTCGCTTCCGAGCTTACTCTGCCACCGCCGTTCCTCCTTAGCCGTGTCTCCGGTAATAATTAAGCTACTACTTCTTCAGTTTTAATTTCTAAGATTTTGGCTTTTGAATTGGGATTGTGTTCTGAGTTGGATTACTGCTCATGTGGTTTTGAATTTAGTTTGGAGAATAAGTTTGGATTTGGTTAGTTTTCTGTTTCTAGATTCTCTAGATATGGATTTGGATTTTGAGTTTTCTGAGTTCTGTTGTTGAATAGATTGAAAGGTTTTTGTTGAAATTTTGCTGTAAAAGTCCAAGATAACTGAATACTTCCTTTGGAGATAATAAGATATTTTTGGAGGACGGCCTATTCCATTTTTCTATCAATTTTCAGTTTATTGATTGTTTGTTATACTCAGAATTCTAGGTATACTTCCTTTTTGCTATTCCATGTGATTTCTGGGATTATTGTATGTCACTATGCTATCTATCCATGTGTTTTGGGATGGCTGTAATTTTTTGCTATTTTGGATTTATATTTTTTCTTTGAATTGATCTTGATCATAGTATCTTGAATTTGTCAAATTTCCTTGACTCTATTTAGACATTGATGGAGCATACTTTGGGACAACATTTCCACATCTCTTCCTCATGACGTATGGATAACTGAATCCACAAAAACCATCACAGAGCTACGTTCCAAGAGTTTTTGGGTTCAAACTTCACAAGCCATGATGAAGTTGAAGTTAGTTTTTCATGAATGTGAGTCCTATTTAACACTTTTTTGAGGTACTCCCTTGCAACATCCACCATTTTATGATATTTTTTTGTTGCTAATGGATTGAAATTTTTAAGTGTAAGGGTAAGTTTGTGATTCTATGAATAAATTATTATGTCAAATTATAATAATATATTGTTAAATTATAAACTTCTAAATTTTATTAATTAAGAAATTATTGAATTTGTATATTCAAAGTTGTATATTAAATTTTTAATAATTATATTATATATTTAATTAAACCGGTTGAACCCCGATTGAACCCCGGTTGAACCATTGAACCAGTGAACCAGTCATCTTACCGGTTCATTGACCGGTTTGGTTCTCGCAACCTTGGTGTGATCACCCCTTCAGTCATCCGATGAATACTCCACAATTTAACCCCGATATGCCCTACGAGTTCCTGTTGCAGTGGCTTCACTGGATGCTCTATTTCACCCGTTCCATGACGGGGCAATCCCTCATCAGCATCTCGATCAGCCTGCGGATCAGGTGGATCCTGAGCCTGAGCCCATGGAGGAGCATATTCTAGAGCCTGTACCTAAGGAGGATATCCAGTAGAGCAGATCTCAGTATCTTCATCTGAGCCATCTTCTGAGGAGCCACTATCTGCCTCTATTAGTGGACCTACAAGTGTTGGTCAGACCAGTAGCACGAGTGCCAGTGCCCCTCTAGAGATTATCGAGACATTTGATGATGAGAACGAGGATCCTGAGGAGTGTTCTGACTCTGACGATGATAGCTGATGCCTGGGAGCTGAGGATGTGCCCTTTTGATAGTCGTTTTTTTTTGTATTAGCCTAGCTTTTGAGTTAGTCTCTCACTTTGGTTAGACTCACTAAGAGAGTAGGGTGTACATAGTTGACTAGGCTAGTTTGGGTGCCAGCTTAGGGGTTTTCTATATGGACCAGGGCCCAGAGTGTTGATTTGTACATAGTAGCAAGATGTGAAGGGTTGTATGCTAACTTATGATATATATATATATATATATATATATATATATATATATATATATATATATATATATATATATATATATATATATATATATATATATGATAGTACCTTTATATGTATGTATAATCCATGCTATATGTCATGTTTATATATAATGTGGCCTTGTGTATGTTTTATTTGATTTTCTATTATGGCTTGTGTATGTTTAATTAGTTGTCCTCGCAAATCTTTTATAAAGTAAAAGTTTTACTCCAAAAATTCGATAATGCGCTAATACGATTACAGGCTTAATAATAAATAGTTAAAGTTTTGGGTAAGTAAGTTGGTGATACTCAGTTTCCAGTATGATAATGACGTATTGGGAATTGGGTCGTTACAGCTAAGAATAAAAAGAAAAGAAACCAAGCCTCTCCTTCCTTTAATCCCCATGGACATTACCCTCAAACTATAGTTACACCACTTAGTTAATTAGCTAGTACATGCTTAGTCATTGGTGCTGAGTACAAGTGTTACCCTATCCTCCTAATAAGCCACAAAACATATAAATAAGCTTACACTTATCCCACCATTCCCTTATTCATTGCTCACAAAACAAATAGTCTGATTCAAAGAAGGGAGAAAGAGAGAAGACTGAGAGCAACTCCAATAGAGGGCACTGTTATCATGCAACCTTCTCCAACCCTTTCGACTTCCATAGGAGCTTGAAGCAATATAATTCTCACCTTCCTCTATCAACCCTTGCTGTTTTGGAATCTTCACTAGGTAAGCTAGCTTTAGTTTCTTCTTCTCTGCTCAATTCAATTTTCACTATCACCCAGTAGCCCAACCTTGTTTTTTCTTCTAGTTTGTGTAGCTCAAGGGCTTTTTCCCTAACCTCTCTGAACCACCAAACCACCTAGCTTAAGGAGGTGAGTGTTTCATCTTTCCTTTTTCTATGATCATGGGTTTGACCTCAAGGCCATAATAATTATGATGATTGAAATTAAATTGTGATGTATTAGTTGGATTGTTATTCTTGTGGCCGTGTCTGCTGATGAGAATTATTGAATTATCATATGTTTGATTGATGATAAACATATCTTTATTATGTGTTTGAATGATGATTAGTGTATATTAATTGTTATGTATGACATAATACAGGAAAGTGAAAGTTTGATTATAATTAAGTACTTGAAATTGTAAAAATTATTGAATTTTGGTTTTTGGGCTATGTTGGCTGTGAAAGAAACTTTGAATATCTAAAGAAAGGTTAAAAATGTGATTTTGGAAGGGTTATAAGTTTAGATGAGGGTTATGGTATGTAAGGTTGTTGAAAAAATCCAATGCAGAATTTCAACATAATTGACAGCAAAGTAAATTAGTTTCTGGGAGCATTCCCAGTCTTAATTTTGAATGAAACTATTTTTATATGAAACTTTAAGGTATTTTGAGCATCTCATAAAAAATTCAAAATTCATTGATAGTGGTTTGGGAGAAACGAATTTTTGAAGTTTGATGGTTTCTGCAGAAAATTCTGCTTCTTTATTGTAGAAGCACCAACTTCCAACCCACTTAATTTTTAATTCTGAAAAGTGTTTGAACTAAAAACAATGACAATTTCAGGCTTTGTGTTCCCACAATCTTCATTTTAAATTTTATGTCAAAATTCTTTTTAACCAATTAGATATGTTGCAAAAAGTGTTGGTAGCTTGCTAGATTTTGAAAACAGAATTCTAAAAGGCAAGGCTATGTTTCTAACCTTATAAATTTTTCATATGACATGGTAATGATCTGGAACTTAATTTGTTGGAAAACTGGAAGAGTTTTGTTTAAGGTCATATATTTTGAAAGGCGATGAGTGAAAATTGGATTTTTAGTGAATTTAACAAATTTACTACCCCTGCTATTTTTATACACTTTCTTAAAAATAATGATAGCATTTTTTTAAAAAAGAGATAGTACAAGTTTAAACTAGGACCAAATTACCTCAATACCAAGTTTTGGATTCTAAAACCATAGTATTAGAATAACCAAGGAAGGTTTAAGGTTAATTGGTGATGCGGAGGTATGTGTAATTAGGCGGTGATGCAGAGGAACGTTTAATAAAGTAGGTGATGTGGAGGTGTGTATATAATTGGTGATGTGGAGGCATAATAAAGAAAAAAGAAAATGAGAAGTCATGTATAAAAGAGATAACTGAAATGGATAATAATATATGAAAGAGAGGGTGCGCACGTGAGGGAAGGGTGGCGTTGCTGTTGCCGCCGTTGCTGGGCTGCCACAATCAAAGCCATGTACCAAGCCCAGCTGCCGTTGAGTTGTCCCGCTGATGCCACGAACGCCGACGATGAAAGAGAGATCGGACAAAGAGAGAGAGAGCTCGCCAAGAAGCTATCCAAGAGAGGAGATGCGAAGAGGGAGAAGGGTTTGCACCGTCAGCTGTGCCGTCACCGTTGTGGGAGGAATTGCTACCGTTCGTGCCTCCTGTCACTGTCAGTTTTGTGCCGAGCTTCTGCCACCATCAGGTTTACCGTCTGGTTACCGGGTATTGCACGAGTGTAGCCGGAATCACTGTCAGAGCTGCCGCCGCTTTGTTCTTAGTTCTTTTATTTGTGCGGTGAGTTATTTTACTCCGAAAGCTCTTTGTTGCTATTTCGATATATGTCGCTAAGGTTTTGTGGTGTTAATTGCTATAAGGTTGAGTTTTGGTTATTGTTAGAGTTGCTATGGTTGCTCTAAAAGTGGTTTGAAGCTGTGGTTGAGGCTGTCGCAGTTGTGGGCTGAGAGAAAATGAGTTTGTAACTCATTTTAGAGTTTTTGTGCTTCGAGAATTATTATAAATCGATATTTACGCAAAAATATATTTTTAGTGATTATGTGAGTCTTATGGATTGAATTGAGTTGCTCAGGATAATTATGAATATTTGTCTGGTGGAAGTGTTGACTGTTTGATTAGGTTGAATATTTTGAGTGATTGACTTTATTAAAGTGGTGGTTGCCGAATTGGTTTCGTTGAGGTTTTGGAAATGTTTTATTATTGAGAATGATTTGATTTCAGAAAGTATTTAATAGTAAAATTTGGATTAATATTGAATCTGATTTGATTTCAAAATTTGGTTTAAAACAAACTTGAAAAGGATTTGATATTTGAAAATAATTTAGTTTTGGATCGGTTTCTGTGAGATATGAAAATGAAATGAATTTGTGGAATCATCTTGATTTTGAACAAATTTGGTATTGAACCCGTTGGAAAGAGTTGTGGAATTGGTTGGGAAGCGAAAAGGATGGCAAAGTCCAAATCTTAGGAGGTGCTGCCAAAATTTCTATAAAATTTGAGACTTTGTTCGAAATGTTATTTAAAAAATGATGAATTTAGGAACTATATTATTTTACTTGAATTATTTGAAGAAATAATGAATTATGATTTGAATTGAATTATTGAGAAGAGAATTATGATTGAGCTTTATTTTTTATGAAAAGAATGAATTGTGGTTGAGGAAGTGCAAAACAGATGAATTGTAAATGAGTGAAAGATGTGACCCCGATTAAGAGGCAGTGGCATTGTCCAATTGCTCTGGGAAAGAGATGAGGAAGAAGAATGATTAAGAATGAGTTTGAATTATGAAATTGAATGGATATGATAAACGAAGTTTAATTGTGGTTGGTTGATGATTAGTATGTCTGTGTTTTCTCTCTGGTTGTGAGGGTGATAGGGCACTTATTTCCTCTAATGGTGATGGGTACATAATTCCTCTAATGGTGACAGGGCACATAATCCCTCTAATGGTGACAGGGCACATAATCCTTTAATGGTATTAATGCGTAACAGAGAGACAATGTCCGGGTTAGCTACTGGACGTATCGGGTTTGGCTATATAATCGACAAATGAGTTCATTAGCCATAGGATAGGCATTCATCATATGCATTTGTATGTTTTTCTTGAGTTTGAATTTATTTGGGTTTGCCTAATTGCTTAATTGTTAATAACTGCTATCTGAGCTATTTATTGTAACTGCTATCTATACTTGTATTTTCCTTTTCTGTTTTGTCTGTGTTCGTTTCTGTTGTGGTACCTTTGAGATTGGGAATTGTTGATGAGATGATGATTTGATTGTTGATTTGTTTGAGTTGCTTGAGCTGGGGGCCGTGATTCGTTTCTGATTGAGGTTTTAGTAAAGTATGTAAATCAAGTTGGTTTAGTATAGACTTAATAAACCTATGCTTGGAACAGAGATTAAGAAAGAGATTAAGCTTTTCTTATAAGAAAAGAAAGGTTTTGGATTTCTGGAAAATTAAATATTGTTTCTTTGAAAAAGTTTTGGACGATTAGCCGTTGTTTTTCTAAAAATATTCATAGGACAAACAATAATCATTGTCTTGAAATTAATTTTTCTCTTTATACGTTTCTTTTTATAACAATTCTTAAACCCTCTACTGAGAAGCTTTTCAAGGACGACGTTCTCACTCCCCTACAAAATTTCTTTTTTAGTTACAGGTTCAGGAAGCTTTGGCACGAAGCCGCGATCAAAATACGAAGCTTAATGTATATATATGTTTTCATTTTCTATTTGTTGGTTTAGTTGAGACATTATCCCTTGTCAATTGTCATTTTGAAATTTTAGAGGGTGCAAGACTTGTATTAAGAAGTTTTGAATAAGATTATGTAATTATGATCATGTGAATATAATTATGTGATTAAGTGAATTAAAGTAAAGACTTTTCGATTTCATAATAAAGGATTCAATTTATATTCGTGAGGACTCAATACTAAATAATTATAATATTAAATTAACGGATTAGAAATAAGTAATGCCTAAAGTTTTAGTACGATCATGAGGTATTAAAAGTAAGGGTGATACATTATGGTATCAGAGCAGTTCATCCTGATTAGAGCCTTGGAAATATACTGACTATGCTTCATTGCATACTCTAGGTGTTTGTCATGTTGTATGTCTTGTCCAGATAATAATAATTAGAGCTTGATGCACATGACTGCCTATTGATTAATGATGTTGGCTCACCATTACATATCTATTGATGTTAAGTTTGGCTAACTTAATGTTGATGGCTTATGTGTATGGGGAAGTTAATAGGTTATTATAGGCGAATTGGGATTGATAAGTAATGGGTAATGCGAGTCACGTAATTCGGGGATGCTAGAGTTCACTTTTCGTGCTTGTTTTCGTCTTATGATTTTTGTTTACATCGCTTAGGTGGGCATATTGTTTCTTCTTTACTATCCTCATTGGAGTTCCTTGACTCGGATTCCTTCCTTAAACTATGATTTGACCATTCTCCGATCATATTTTATTTATTTGTCCACAACCTTACTTGATTGTATTTCTAAGAGTTTGCTTGAGTTTTTCAAAGATATCTGTCTTTATCATTTATTATACTCTTCTTCATAAATACTGTGCTTATTAATCTGATCTTGAACTTGATTTGGCGTGATGCATAATTCTTAAATCTTGAGCAGTTTGAACTTTAAAAAGTTACGATTTGAATCAAGCTAACTATGTAATTTGATTCTTTTAACTCATGTCTAATGTATTTCTTGATTTAACCATATTCTTGATTATCTCTTAAATTTTGACATCATAGTTCCTAACCTTGAACTCCTCTATGTGATCTCTGTAACTCCTTGACATAAACTGAGCTTGTTTAGTGTGATGCATTATTCCTTACAATCTATTTCTAGAGTTTTTGTTTTGGACTGAAAAAGTTCAGAATTGACTATTTTCCTACCTGTTTCCATTCCACAATCATCCTTCAAATTTTTGATGAGGTTGAGAATTTTCAGATGATTCGTTTGATAAAGTACAGTTGAGAGTTGTGATGGTGAGCTATGTTAAAGTCCTCGATGTTGAAACCATGTGATCCCTTTGTTTTGAACCTATCTTGTAACTTCTGCTTTACACCATACTCTTTCCTATATCTAAGTTTTATAGCTTATCCAGTATTTAAAAATTTATATATATGCTAAAAATTTTTGTTTTTCTAAAGTATTAAAAAAAGTAATAAAATTATGTAATATCTTATGTATTATTTTAATTTTTAAGGACAAAAATTTTTATAAGGTGAGTAGGATGTAAGACCCAGAATTTTTGTAAAATCTTATTATGAGTTAATTTCAATTTATTTATTCATTACAAATTTTATTTTCAGAAATTATTTTATTAAAAATAATTAAATTAAGTTTTGATAATTAAATTAGAAATTTTACATAACCTTATAATATTGAATAATTTTCTATATTTAAATTATAAAACTTAACAGTTGTAGAAGAATAAGAATTTTATATGATTTAGTTTAAATAATTAAAATTTTAGAATTTAATACTTTAATTTTTATAAACAAAGAAAATTAATTATAATATCTCTAATTTTACGTTAGAATACTTGATTAAAACCCAATTAGTAAATTGATAATTAAGTAATATTTTTAAAGTAGTTTTAAGAGATTAAATTATATTTTAAATTTATACATTATACCTTAACTTTATTAAAATTACCCTAATCTATTAATCCTAAATTTCCAAATTGGAACCCACTAACCCTAACTCTTCACCCTCATTCAT
The DNA here is from genome assembly GCF_003086295.3 of Arachis hypogaea. Taxonomy (NCBI): domain Eukaryota; kingdom Viridiplantae; phylum Streptophyta; class Magnoliopsida; order Fabales; family Fabaceae; genus Arachis; species Arachis hypogaea. Next base: position 101,477,001 of record NC_092038.1, read on the forward strand.
ACTCACTCACCTTACTCATCTCCTTCGAAACCCACCCCCCTTTCCCCACTCTCTCTAAACGGAAGCACACTAAACACACTCACACACAAAGCCACTGGAACTGCCTCATTTGGACCTCCGTAACTCAAGTTTTGATCGATTTAGTACGAAGAGATCAGGATTGACAGCTTAGCAATTCCTTCATTTCTTCATGAATTCTCTCAACTTGCATGCTTTTTTTCTATTTCTTCGAGCCATCATTTGCATTCAAAATCTTAAATCACTTAAACAAACACATCAATGCATCAAATGGAATAGAAGTGAAATTAAAATTAGCAATTTTAAGCATAAAAAATATGGTTTTTATCACTAAGCACAGTTAGGAGAAATTCACGAAACTATGCTATTTCAATGAATAAATGCAAGAAAAGTCAATAAAACCCACCAAATTAAAGCAAATAAATACCATGAAATGTGGATTCATCAATCTTCGCCATCACGATCGTCATTTAGCTAGGAAGAGAGGGGAGATGCCACCGTCATGGGAGGAGCCAGAGTAGAGAGAAGGAGCTCGCGCGATTTAGAGGGGTTGTCTTCGCCCACCGTCGCCATTCTATCGTGCTCATCATCACCGTTCTATCAATCCGTATGCTACCCGTACGGATTTATCTGCCAACTAAAGAGCAATTCTTGTGGGCTTCACCTTTTGAATTTGCAGCTTTTTCATCATAGAGAGCGGTATTAGGTTGATGCTCGCTCTTAAATCACACAATGCTTTCTCAAAGATGTTGTTTCTAATAGTACAAGGAATTTGAAAACATCCCAGATCAGGCAACTAGCTTGAAAAGTTTCTTTAAATGATGGCACTATACTCTGTAGTCAATACCATGGTTTGGTCCCCTTTTTGACGCACTTTCTCAGATAAAAACTCCTTCATGAAGTTAATACACATAGGCATTTGTTCAAGAATTTCTACAAAAGGAGTATTGATATGTAGTTGTCTAAATACCTCTAGGAACCTAAATCATTGTTTGTTCTTACTCGCTCTTGGTTGACTCTCAGGCATCGAGTTTTACACCTTGGGTTGTTTGCTCTCATTATGTACAAGTATAGAGAAGAAGGATTCCTCAAACTTTTCGACTTTCTCCTTATCTTCTCCAGCTTGCTCTTTATTATCAGAGGTTTGAATATTTGCCTCTTCTCCACTTAACACATAGACGGCCTTGCACTCCTATTTTGGATTAGAAATAGTATCACTCGAGAGTGTAGTGAGTGGCTTGTCAGTAAGCCTTTTGCTCAATTGTCCCACTTGTACCCCCAAGTTTCGAATTTAGACTCTAGTCTCCTGTATGAAACTACCAGTGCTCTTGGAAAGTTCTACAAATTGAGCTCCCAATGCCAAGGTGTCTTGGCTCATTGGGTATGGACTTCGTGATTGAAAAGATTGAGGTTGCTGGTTAAATTGGTTGTTGTTGTGGAAATTGGATTGCCTTTGATTTTGGTTTTGATTTTTCCAACCAAAGTTTATATGATTTCTCCATCCCGGGTTGTATGTCTTGGAAAAATGATCATAATTGGCCGGTCTTGAAGAATTACCATGTAATATACTTGCTTAGGAGGGTTTGTTCATAACCAAAGTTTCCAAATTTAGACATTCCACCACTCATATCAAAAGAAGGATCTGGGTAGCAATAGAAGAGACTTGCATACCTCCCAAGTATTGAGTGATGATGGCTATCTAATGAGACATGGCTTTGCTCTGAGCCAAAATAGCATCCAAGGTATCTAACTCCATGACGCCTTTCTTTACGGTCCTCTCTGATGAGTATAAGTACTGATTATTGGCCACCATCTCAATCAAATCAACGGCCTCATCAGTGGCCTTCATATGCAAATAACCTCCTGTAGAATTATCTAGAGAGAGCCTGGAAGCCTGAGTGATACCATCATAGAAAATATGTAGCTATACCCAATCCGCAAACATATCCGGAGGGCACTTCCTGATCATGGCCTTGTATCTCTCCCAAGTTTCATAGAGAGACTCCTCCCCTTCAAGTTGCCTGAATATCTAGATGTCAGTCCTCAGCCTAGTCAACCTCTGGGGCAGAAAAAATTTGTAAAAAACTTACTTACCGAATCCGCCCAAGTTGTAATATTCTCCTTAGGTTGTATCTCGAGCCACTGACTAGCTCGGTCTCCAGCAGCAAAAAGGAATAACGTCAACCTGTATACCTTAGCAGGAACCCATTAGTCTTTACTGTACCACATATCCTCAGAAAATTGGATATGAAAAGATTAGGGTCCTCTTGTAGACTTTTACTGAAATGACAATTTTATTGCACTAGAGATATGAGTTGAGACTTCAACTCAAAATTATTTACATACATAATCGGTGGTACAATACTTCTCACACAGCTCCTGAGATTGTATAAGACCCCAAAATTCTTCTAGCAGGGAGGATGTTGTTGGGATTATTAACCACGAAATTATCATTATTCTCTGCCATGCTGAGGTCAGCATCCTACTCAGGTTTGTCCACAAAGATTTCTTGAACTTCTGGAGCTCTAGCTTGCTTCCTTTGCTTCCGAAGAGTCTTCTCAATCTCAGGATCGTATAGAAGAGGCTCTTTGTACTTGTTCCTCTGTATAAATAATTTGAATAAAAGGAAAAGTGGGATTCTCAATGTCACAGTAAAGAAAATCCCAGTGAGGTACACCAAAGTGGAAGAGAAAAGAACTAAAACTAACTTAAAAAGAAAGTGGCAAAAATTTAGGAATTGTATTATTTCCACTATAGAAAATTTCATACCATTTTGAACCCTTGGGTATTAGCTTTCTAACGTAACTGGAACCGCCTCATTTGGACCTATGTAGCTCAAGTTTTTATCGATTTAGTACGAAGAGGTCAGGATTGACAGCTTAGCAATACCTTCATTTCTTAATGAATTCTCTCAACTTGCATGATTTTCTTCCATTTCTTCGAGCGATCCTTTGCCTTCAAAACCTTAAATCACTTAAATAAACACATCAAGGCATCGAATGGAATAGAAGTGAAATTGAAATTAGCAATTTTTAGCATAAAAAGTATGGTTTTCATCACTAAGCACAATTAGGAGAAATTCACAAAACTATGCAATTTTAATGAATAAATGCAAGAGAAGTCTATAAAATCCACCCAATTAAAGCGAATAAATACCATGAAATGTGAATTCATCAATCTTTGCCATCACTATCGTCATTTAGCTAGGGAGAGAGGCGAGATGCCACCGTCACGGGAAGAGACAGAGTAGAGAGAAGGAGCTCGCGTGAGTTAGAGGGGTTGTCTTCGCGCACCGTCGCTGTTCTGTCGTGCTCATCATCACCGTTCTGTCATTCATATGCTACCCGTACGGATTTATCTGCCAACTAAAGAGCAATTATTGTGGGCTTCACCTCTTAAATTTTTAGTTTTTTCATCACAGAGAGCGGTATTAGGTTGATGCTCACTCCTAAATCACACAATGCTTTCTCAAAGGTATTATTTCCAATAGTACAAGGAATTTGAAAATATCCCAGATCAGGCAACTTGCTTGGCAAATTTCTTTGAATGATGGCACTATACTCTCTAGTCAATACCATTGTTTGATATCCTTTTTGACGCACTTTCTCAGATAAAAACTCCTTCATGAAGTTAATATACATAAGCATTTGTTCAAGAATTTCTACAAAAGGAGTATTGATATACAGTTGTCAAAGTACCTCCAGGAGACTAAAGCATTGTTTGTTCTTACTCCCTCTTGGTTGACTTTCAAGCATCGAGTTTTCCACCTTAGGTAGTTTGCTCTCATTATGCACAAGTAGAGAGAAGGAGTATTCCTCAAACTTTTCGGCTTTCTTCTTGTCTTCTCCAGCTTGCTCTTCATTATCAGAGGTTTGAATATTTGCTTCTTGATGAGCGGATATTTTATACGCTTTTTGATATCATTTTTATATAGTTTTTAGTAGTTTTTCTTTAATTTTTATTGAGTTTTTATAGGTTTTAGTGTTAAAATCACATTTTTGGATTCTACTATGAGTTTTTTTTCTTTTTTGGCAATTTCAGGTATTTTATGGCTGAAATTGAGGAGGTAGAGTAGAAGTCTGATTCAAAGACAGAGAAAGCACTGCAGATGCTATCCAGATCTGACATGCCTGCATTCAGAAGAGCTTTTCTAGAGCTACAAAAGTTCATATGGAGTGTTCTCAATGGCTATGGAAATCCGACTTCCAAAGATTTCCAGTAATATATAATAATCCATACTTTGCTTTGGATTAGAAGGCCCAAAACTGGTGTCCAACGCCAGCTTTCTACCCCCTTCCTGGTGTCCAGTGCCCAAAGAGCAGAGACTAATGTACAAACACCTAAAGAGGACCCCCTGGCTGGCATTCCACACCCAAGGAGCCTCATAGCACGTGGATCTCATCAAGGCTCATCCTAAACACTCACCAAGTGGGCTCCAGAAGTGGATTTTAGCATTAAATATTTTGTTTTACCCTTACTACTCATTTGTTTAGTATTTAAGGAATTTTATTTATGTAATTCAGACACTCTTCAATTTAGGAGAGCATCATACACGTTTACTTTGTTTTTTTTTTTTTACTTTTAGTATGAGTTTCTAAACCTCCTAGGTTGAGGAGAGGAGCCCTACTGAGTCCTATGAATTAATAAAAGTACTATTGTTTCTCTTTGATCCGTGTTTGATTAATTCTAGGATGTATATTTCTATTTCATTGTGGGGAATAGGATGATCTAACCAATTAGCTCTGTTCATCACATTAAGACGAATGTGCCTGACAAACACCCGCGTCTACTTAGGTCAGAATGCCTCTTTCACCGGACAAGGATGACCAACAGCTTGAATATACATATCTCATACGGCGAATCCACGACTTCGTTGGGGACTTCTTGAGACATCAGTTTAGCCGATTTTCGGGGAGATTGGGGTCTCTGTGGTAGAGGCTAGAGCCCAAAGATGCAGCATTCTCTAATCTGGAAGATCCGACCTTGTCTGTGACATTTTGAGTAGGATCATTAAGGAGAATAGCCTGCAGGAACTTCACCCTCAAGTAGAGATGGATCTACATTAAACCTGGGGTTCAGATCTGGAGGAGTATTGGGAGCTGCTCAAACCAATGTTAATCACATACAGCCTGTCGTTGAAGAAATCATTCACAAGCAAAGAGAGCAGTAGTACCAGAGTTAATTTAGAAAGACAAAGCAACTCTGACTCTCAACTCTATTCCCAGCATATAATTCCTAATAGCTTACATAATAGAACTCCTTCTGATTTCGTCTGACTAAAACCTGCAAGACAACCATAGCTTGCTTCAAGCTACAATCCTCGTAGGATCGACCCTGACTCGCTTATGTATTACTTGGACGACCTAGTGCACTTGCTGGTACTATTGCTATACGAAAAGGTGTGGGGGGTTTTGCGTTCACACGCACCAAGTTTTGGGTGCCGTTGTCGGGGATTGTTGAGTTTGGACACACTGTCGGATTATCTTACTCCCTAGATCAGGTAATTTTATTTTTTTTCCTTTAATTTTTTTCGTTTTCTTCTTCTTAATTTTTTCGAAAAAAAATTTAAAATCCTTTTCACAAATATTTTTTTTTCTTTGTTCAATTTATGTTCTTATTGAGTCTTTGATTTTTGGCAAGAGTATAACTTTGATTAAAGTCTTTTTTTATTTTCTTTTTCTTCTTCTTCTTTTTCTTCAAATTTTCGAAAATTTCAAAACCTTTTTCAAAAATATTTTTCTTTTCTTTGTTTAATTCATGTTCTTGGTTTGAATCCTGCATGTCCATGGTTTTCAATTACAAAAATTTTAAAACTTTTCAAAAACCTTTTTCATATAGTTTATTTTTGGCATCCTCATAATTGTCTGAGTCCTTCTTTCAAAAACTTTTCAAAAATAAATTTTTCTTTGTTTAAATCTTGTTTCAACTTTTAAGTTTAGTGTTTTCTTGTTATTTTTCTTTATGTTTTTCAAAAATTTACTTTTGGTTTTCTAAAAATTTTAAGTTTGGCATTCTTTTTTATGTTCTTGAGTTCTTTGAGTCTTTAAATTTTTGTTCTTTGTGTTCTTGTGTTTATTCAAAGTGTTCTTGAGTCTTGTATGTGTCTTGATCTTAAAATTTTTAAGTTTGGTGTCCCTTGGTGTTTCCGTCCAAAATTTTCGAAAAATAAGGGTGCTAAATCTAAAAATTTTGAGTCTTGTGTCTTTTTTTTGTGTTTTTTCTTTCATCATAAAATTCAAAAAAAATAAAAAATATCTTTTCTAACTAATTTCCAACCATAATTTTCGAAAATTGCTTCTAAAATTCAGATTTTAATTTTAAAATTTTATCTTATCATATCTTAGTTATCAAGTCTTCAAAAATCAATTTTTTCAAAAATAAAAATCATATCTTTTTCGAAAATCTTATCTTATCTTTTTCAAAATTCAAAATTTTAAATTAAATTCTTTTCAAAATCAATTTTCTAGTCTTATCTTTTTTTTTTGTTTTTTATCTTATCTTTTGTAACTTCTAATTTTTAAATCATATCTTTTTCAAAACTTTTTAATTTCTTATTTTATCTTTTTCTAATTTCAAATTTTGATTTCAAATCTTTCCTTATATTATCTTCTATTTTATTTTTAAATTAAAAATCTTTTCTTTATTAATATCTTATCTTCTCTCTCATCTTTTTCAAAACCACCTAACTAACTCTCTCTTCTTAATTTTCAAAAATCAAGTTCTCTTCTTCTCTCTCTCTCTCTCTCTCTCTTCTTTTTCAAAACCTCCTAACTAACTCTTCTCTTAATTTTCGAAAACCACTCCTCTTCTTCTCTCTCTTCTTTTTTCAAAACCTCCTAACTAACTTTTCTCTTCCTTAATTTTCGAAAATAATATATTCTTCTCTCTCTATCTTTTTCAAAACCACCTAACTAACTCTCCTCTCTCTTAATTTTTGAAAATTTCTTCTTCTCTTCCCTCCTCTATTTTTGAAAATTTAACAATTAAATAAATTTAATTTAATTTTTGAAAAATTAATTATTTAATAAAAATAAAAATATTTTAATTCTTATTTACTCTTTCTATTTATACTTCTTCTCTTCTCATCTCTATTCATTTAACTCTACTTCCTTCTCTTGGTCTACCTCAACTTCTTTATCTTCTTTCCTTTCTTCTTCACATCTAACTGGATGCTCTTTGATCCAAGTAGAACAAAAAGCTTTCTTCCTTTCTCTTTTCTTTTATTCTATCTTCTCTTTTCAAGGTAATCTTCTTCTACTTCTTTTATTTATTTCTATTTTTATTTTTTTTATCTTTTTCTTCCTTTACTTTTGACTTTAAGAAGGAGTTTCTTGCTTATTGGCGTGGTATCTTCTTCTTTCTTTCTTTTCTTCTTGTTTATGACCAGGAACAGGGATAAAGAACCCCTCTTGACTCCAAATCCTTAACCTGAAAGAACTCTAAGGAGGCATTTACAACAAAAGCACAACACTCCGGAAGAGACCTTTCAGAAAGTTTTGAACAAAAATTGGAGGACATGGCCGAAGCACAAGAGGAGCCTAGAAAGGTCCTTGGTGACTTCACTATGCCTACCTCTGACTTTTATGGCAAAAACATTGTTGTACCTGCCATTGGAGCTAACAATTTTGAGCTTAAGCCTCAGTTAGTCTCTCTTTTACAGCAGAATTGCAAGTTTCATGGACTTCTAATGGAAGATCCACATCAGTTTTTAGCTGAGTTCTTGCTAATCTGTGATACTGTAAAGACTAATAGAGTTAATCCTTAAGTCTACAAGCTTATGCTCTTTTCTTTTGCTTTAAGGGATAGAGCTAAAAACTGGTTGGATGCCCAGCCTAAAGAGAGTATTGACTCTTGGGAAAAGCTAGTTAATGCTTTTTCTGGCTAAATTCTTTCCTCCTCAAAGGATGAGCAATATTAGAGTGGAAATTCAAACCTTCAGACAAAGAGAAGGTGAATCCATCTATGAAACTTGGGAAAGATACAAGCAACTAATCAGGAGATGTCCTCCTGACATGCTCTCAGAGTGGTCCATCATAGGCGTGTTCTATGATGGTTTGTCTGAGATGTCCAAAATTTCATTGGACAGCTCTACAGGTGAATCTCTCTACTTGAAGAAAACACATGTAGAACCAAGAGAGCTCATTGAGATGGTTGCAAACAACTAATTCATGTACACATCTGAGAGGAATCATGTAAACCATGGTACCTCTCAGAAGAAAAGAATTCATAAAGTTGAGACTCTGAATGCCATTTTGGCTCAGAATAAGATCTTGACCCAACAGGTCAACATGATATCTCAACATCTCATTGGGATGCAAACTGCAGCTGGCAGTAATCAGGAAGCTTCTCTTAAAGAAGAAGCTTATGATCCTGATCAACCCACCATGGAGGAGGTGAATTACATTGGAGAACCCTATGAAAACACTTACAATCCTTCATGGAGGAACCATCCTAATCTCTCATGGAAGGATCAACAGAAACCTCAGCAAGGTTTCAATCAAGGTGGTAGAAACCAGAATCGGTTCAACAATAGACCACCATTCCCATCTTCTCAAGGGAACATGGAAACCTCTAATCAGAGCCTTTCTGACTTAGCCATTATGGTTTCCAGCCTCACTAAGACCACTCACAGTTTCATTAATAAAATAAGGTCCTCCATTAGAAATTTGGAGGTACAAGTTGGTCAACTGAGCAAGAGGATCCCTCCTGACGCTCTTCCCAACAATACTGAGGTTAATCATAGAGAAGAGTGCAAGTCCATAACCATGGAGGTTGAGGCTGAATTAGAGGAGAATGAGAAAGCATTAAACGCCAGTGAAGAAGCCTTCAATGGGCGTTCAACGCCCACCAGCCCAGGGAAGCTAACGTTGAATGCCAGCAAGGACATCCCTGCTGGGCGTTCAATGCCCAAAATACTAGAGGGACTGGCATTTAACGCCAGTCAGGGTGGACAACAAGGGCATTCAATGCCCAATAAGCTAACAGAGCTGGCATTGAACGCCAATTAAAGCACACCCTTTGAATGCTCAAATCCTACTCAAGAACCCTCTAGCCCAGAACCAAAAGAAACCATAAAGACAATAGAGGTTCCTTTGAATGCACTTCTGCAGTGCATGAGTTCTGATGACTACTCATCTTCAGATAAGGATAAAGACAGTAGAAAAGAGCAAGTTGCTCATTTCCCAGGAACTCTAATGAAGCTGAATACCAAGATATTTGGTACAAAACCTCTGGAGGAAGAACTTCTATTATTCACCAATGAATTTCATGCTTTGGCTCAGAAAGAGCTACCCCAGAAGCTTCCAAATCCTGGACGCTTTCTAATCCCTTGCACCATAGGCACCATGACATTTGATAAGACTTTGTGTGACCTAGGGTCGAGTATTAACCTCATGCGACTCTCTATAATGGAGAAGTTGGGAATCCTTGAGGTACAAGCTGTACACATCTCATTAGAGATGGCAGACAAGACCATGAAAAAGCCATATCGCTTAGTAGAGGATGTATTAGATAAAGTTGAAAACCACAACATCCCTGTAAACTTTATTGTCTTGGACATAGAAAAGGATGAGGATGACTATGTCATCCTTGAAAGACCTTTCCTAGCCACAGCTAATGCTATCATTGATGTGGCTAAGGGAGAACTAACCCTAAAGTTAGGGGAGGATCACATCTTATTCAAGATACCTCATCCCAATTCTCCCTCTAAAAGAGAGATAACTGTGCAACACCTAGTATGCCAACCCTCTATTTCTATGCAGAGCATTGAAGAACCCCCAAACATCAATTCTAAGTTTGGTGTTGGGTAGCCATCAACAAGCTCTAAGCATAAAGGTACTAAGAAGAAAGTACCTAAAGGCTGGAAGGACAAGAAAGTTCCTACTGAAGGCCTTTCACCTGGCATGAGAATTGTCTTCACTAAGAAGCTAGTCCTACCACACACAGTGAGTCGTGTCTTGTCTCTAGAGCATGTAGAGCTCATTCATGTTGAGACTCGAAGCTCTTTTGACCCTATGTCATAAGTGTGGCCGGGCACTGTGAAAGACCCGGATGAGCTCGCCCCCGTAAATATTCACCAGTGAGGGTGATGGATATAGATCATGATTATGATCAAGTTTATGACGAGTATAACTTGAGTTGGGGATGCATGACAGAGGGACAGTCCAATGGTTAGCTACCAAGACTTGTCGGGTTGGCTCTATAACCGACAGATGATATCATCAGCCACTAGGGACAGGCATTCATCATATGCATACTACATGAATTGTTTGAGATTGCCTATTTGACTGCATATTACTTGCTAATTGTCTAAATGCCTTACTTGTTCCTAATTGTATATTTCTTGCTTGATATAACTGTGTTTGTTACATTATACTCCTGTCGGTGGTTGGGAGGATTGAAGGAATTGGAAAGGGAAGTATTAGTTAGACTGAAGTATCTTTAGTCAGATGCCCTTTATGGTTTAGCTTGTTTATAAGCTTTGATATTATTTGGAGGAAGTTCTAGGATTGCCTTTGGCTTTCCTCCATTATTATGTATTATATATGTGGAAGCTGTTACCATGCTGGGGACCTCTGGTTCTCACCCATGCGGATTTTGTGGTTTTCAGATGCAGGACGTGTGGTTTCCCGTTGAGGCATGCTGGAGACTTCTAGATTTGCGAAGATCCTTTGTTCTCGGGGCTATGTTTTGGTTTATATGTTTTGCTTAGATACTTTTATCTCCATTAAATAATACAAACTGTGATGACTCCTCTTATGGGAGATTTTGGAGAATAGGTTTTATGTATTTGTGTCCCTTTGGGTTTCCTTTGGGGTTTTCCTTATTATATCATATGTATATAATGTTATGCTCGGACCGGTTATCTTCGCAGCCGGATCTTGAGTCTTGATATTCCTGTTTTTGACACTCCTTTGTATATATATAATCTCACGTTGGTTTATCCTTGTTTGTTACGTTATCGATCGGAGTGTTGCGCTTTTGAGTTGCGTTTTTGTTTACCCCTTTTTCTACAAAGGCTCCTAGTTATAATCAATCATTCATACTACTATAGGTACTAAATTTTTATTTTAGAGGTCGTAATACCTTGCCATCTCTGAATTATGACTTAAGCATAAGACTCTGTATGGTAGGGTGTTACATTATGGTATCAGAGCAGTTCGTTCCTGTAGAGCCTGAGGGATGGACTGATTATGCTTCTGTGCATTCTCTGTGTGTGTGTTATGTGCTATTAGTATATCTGCTTGATATAATTGGCATAAACGTTCATGAGCATGCATTTGGGACTTTGAAGCACTAGACTTCCGATATTGAGACTGATCAACTTAATATCGATTGTTTGGTGTGTATAGGAACCAGATGGCGTCTCGTGGACGCGGTAGAGGTAGTGCGAGAGGTCGTACGAATGCTCGTGCACCGGAGAATAACCCTAATGACCCGGTGAACTTTATGACTGCGTTGGAGAACATGGCTGCTGCTATGCAAGCCACTGCTGAGGCTCTTGGTCAACAGATGAACAACCATGGTAATGATGGAGGTGGAGTTCATGGCCCGATGACGCTGGCAAACTTTTTGAAGGTTAATCCGCCCAAGTTCAAGGGGACTACTAGCCCGACTGAGGCTGATACATGGTTTCAGGCTATAGAGCGAGCGCTGCAAGCGCAAGTGGTGCCTGAAGGACAGCGTGTCGAGTTTGCTACCTATATGCTTGTCGGTGAAGCGTCCCATTGGTGGCAAGGTATCCGACGTCTTCTGCAGCAGGGTGATGACTATATCACCTGGAATGTTTTTCAAGAAGAGTTCTATAAGAAGTACTTTCCGACTTCTGCTAGGACAGCTAAGGAACTTGAGTTATTGCAGCTGAAGCAGGGTACTATGTCCATATCAGAGTATACTGACAAGTTTGAGGAGCTGTTCAGGTTCTCTCGTATGTGCCAAGGGACTCTGGTGGAATATGAGGAATGGAAGTGTGTTAAGTATGAAGGAGGACTCCGGAGTGATATCTTTAGTTCAGTGGGACCAATGGAGATTAGGACCTTCTCCGAGTTGGTAAACAAGTGTAGGGTTGCTGAAGAGTGTGTGAAGAGGGCAACCGCTGAGAAAGGGAGACAAAAGGGATCATTCCCACAGAACCGAGGGAAGAGCTTTGCACCTAGAGGTTCGTCTTTCAAGAGAGGAAGCTCTTTTAGGAGGCCCAACAACAACAACAACTCCCAAGGGAGTGACAAATGAATTTTTGCCGGTATAGAAATTATCAAGTAATCAATCGTAGTATAGTCTAAACCGACGCAAAATCCATCATCAAACAAATCTACAATCTATAACCGAGAGTATTAGTCCCGAGTCGTTCTTCCCTAGGAATGCTACAAGGATGCATGTATTGGTTAAGTGATCTTTTTGTGGCTTGAAGAATGTGGCATAAAAGCGTGAATAAAAGAAAACAACAATCAATCAATATTAAAAGTCTTGGCCAAGGTTGAACATTGGAAGTTCCATCACTATAATTTCCTTCAATTGTGATAACAAAGGAGTGTTGCTTCACTTAGTCAACCCCTAATTATAGAGGAAAGTCAAGTAAAAGTAACTAACTCAAGTCACAAGTCCTAGTCTTACCCTAGGGAAGTCTAGCTTTAGTGCACTCTAAGTCAATTAGCAATTCTCAATTCTTAATCAACAATTGACATCCATTATTCAAGTGTCTCCAATGACTCAACCACTAGGCCAAGTGAGGGAATACTACTCCATATCTAAAGTTGGCATTTTCTCAAACACTTGGAGAGCAAGGATGAAAGACATAGTAAAAATGGAGAGAAAAGAATAAGAATCAAAACAATTCAACACAAGAGATTAACAACAATCAACAATGAACAACAATGAAAATGAAATCTTCAATGAATCAATAGAATCCAAAACAACAAAGTTAAACCTAAGATCTACAAGAATTGAACAATTACAAAACACTAATGAGATTAGAGAAGAGAATCTACAACATGAACAAAGTAAATTGAGTGTTGTAATAGATCTCACCAAGGAATGGTTGAGAATTGAGAAAATGAAGATGAATCCTAGAGAGAAGTTGGAGTTTCTCTCTCTACAAATGCAACTAACTAAAAAAATATCTATCTAATGATCTAAAATTAGTCTATGGATGTGAATGTGTGTCAATGTGTGAATGATTGTCAATCCCCTTCAATCCTTGGCTCTTATATGCATTTTGGCGCCAAAGTTGGTTGCTGAAACCTCCCAAAATCGCCAGGCACGTGCTACATAAATGAAGTCATGTGCCATCATCGGCGTGTGCGCGCATGGTACGCGTGCGCGTCCTTGGCCTGTTTCGCAATGTGTGCGCGAGCGCCTTGTGCGCGTGCGCGTGCATGACCTGGATTAGTTCTTTGGCTTTTTGTGCTTCTCTCCACTTGCATGCTTCCTTCCTTGCTTCCTTTGATCCATTTCTAGCCTATTACATCCTGAGATTACTAGCAAACACATCAAGGCATCTTATGGAATCAAAGAGAAATTAGAATTCATCAAGATAAGGCTTAAAAAGCATGTTTTTACACTTAAGCACAAATATAGGAGAGATAACAAAACCATGCTAATTCATAAGCTAAATGTGACAAAAGGTTATCAAAATACTCTAAATTTAATACACAACAAACCGTCAAATTGGGGTTTGTCAACCTCCCCACACTTAAACCTTAGCATGTCCTCATGCTAAAATAAGAAGGAACTAAAGGTGATGACATTTAATGAATGCAACTAAACTATATGAGTCCTATCTAAATGCAACTACCTAGAGCAAATGCAAATGCTAAACTCAAACATGTCAAATTGCCAAGAGAGCATGTGTAAGCACAAGGGTTAGGCAATAGGAATTAATTCCAACCACAATTGTATTGAATTAGCAACAAGAATTTAAACTTGCAAGAATATAGATAATATGGGTGAACACATGTAGTTGAACTTTTGAACCCTCACCGGATATGTATATCCGCTCTATTCACTCAAGTGTTTAAGGGTCAATTCACTCAATTCTCTTCTAATCAAGCTTTCCAAAATTTGATTTCCTTCTAACAATCAACATTTATTCAATGCATGCATACATTCATCATGAGGTCTTTCTTTTAGGTTGTAATGGGGTTAGGGTCAAGGTAGGATCTTTTATGGTTAAGTGGGCTAAGATTGAATCTTTGATCAGCATAGACTTTCCCACCTAACTATATGATGACCTATACAAATTCAAACTATTCTAACTACCCATTCTTCACTTTTTCTTACATATTCATGCATCCTTATTTGATTCATAACACCTATGCATTGATTTCTTTTTATTGACTTCACTTTGGGGCATTTTGTCCCCTTTTTATTATTTTTCCTTCTTTTGTCTTTCTTTTTCTATATTTTTTTTCTTTTTGTTTTTCTCATTTTCACTTTTATTTCTCTTTTTTTTTTCATTTCCCTTTTTTTTTCTTTTGTCAAACTATATACAAGAGCATCAATGCATAAGGTCTATTCATTTGATCAATACATGAGTATGTACCCAATTCCTAAACATGAAATTGTACTACCCCTTTTATCCCATCCAATGTTCCTAAGCTTCACCAACTTTGAATAATAAACACTCTCACTAGCCTAGGCTAATCAAAGATCCAAACAAGGACTTTTATTGGTTTTTCGCCTTGAGCTTGTAATGTGCTATAATGAGAATAAGTTGGTTAAGCATAGGCTCAAAATTGGCTAACAATGGAGAATAAAAGGTTGGCTATTTGGGTAAGTGGCTAATGAAGTAATGGCCTCAATCATATAAATGCATAAATACACGAAATAAATGGACATATAGGATCAAGCAAATCAAGGATTACAATCATAGAAAGAGAATAAATTCACACAAGAATGGAAAATAAGTGGTTATAAAATGTAACCACATCAATAGGCTCAAGTCTCACAAGCTTGTTTTCTTAATTCAATACATGCTTCACAAAGTATGAAATTCAAGCAAGTTTTACCAAAAATTTTCCTTTCAATCAATTGGGTTAATGCCCTATATTTAAACTCTTTGGAAATTTTCAATGTTTGACCAAGCATTGTTGTGATTGAAAAATTCAAAAATTTTCTTAGTTAAGCAATAAAAGTGTCCAAAGCAAACTAAAAATGCATCAAAATCTATACAAAAATGTGCAAAATAAGATAACTAGGCTGAAAAGTTCACCGGTTCCCAAATAATGCTACCGGTGCCCTCCCCACACTTAAAACCAAGCATCGTCCTCGATGCTAAACCGGAGGATCAGTGGGAGGTACAACGATAGGCTCTGGCTCTGAAGAATCCTCTATCCAGCCCTAGCTACCTAACCGCAATTATTTCTAACTAATCCTAACATACAACATTTGAATCCAGACTATCTAACAGAAAATTACAGTAATTAACAGAAATGAAAAATTAAAGAAAACAGAGATTGGAGCAGGAACCTGGGAGCGGGGAAGAACCGGGAGTGGAAAGGGAAAATGGGACTAGAGTGAGGCAGAATCGAAGAGAGGTGCCGCCGTGGACGGTGGCGGTGAAATTGGCAGCAGCGGTGGTTCGGCAAGAGAGCAGAGGTGGTATGGAGGGAAGGGAGAAGAAGGGCAATTGGGGGGGAAAAAAACGCGACTGCGCAGTGTGCTACGCGTGCTAGGGTTATCCTAATTTTTGAATCGGCGCGCTCGCGCACCTTGCGCGTCCGCGCCCAATGAGGAGACTTGGGACCTACGTGTGCACGTACAGCGCGCTTGAGCGTGGATGAGCAATATAGGAAGGGACGCGTGCGCGTACAATGCGCGCATGCGTGCATGGGGTTGGGCGAGGGGCTTAGAGTTGGCCCAACTTAGGCCTAACTCTCTGGAGAATGGCCTTGGAGTTGCGCTATCAGATCGGCGCGCACGCGGCACGTACGCGTCCGCGCGCAGTGAGAACATTAGGAAGTCCACGCGTGAGCGTGCAGTGCGCTCTAGCGTGGGTGGCAGCACAGGTATGGGCGCGTGCGCGTACAGTGCGCGCACGCGTACATTAGATTGGGCCTGAGGCTTAGAAGGGGCTTGAGGCACGCCCAACTCTCGGGTCCTTGGCCTAGATTGGCGGCAGCACGCAAGGACGCGCACGCGGTAAGTGCGCGTCCGCGTACTTTGCTAAGTTATGAAATGGCGCGTTGGCGCGATGTGCGCGCTCGCGCAGACCGAGTTGGGCCAGGGGCCTAAAGTTGGCCCAGAGCCGGCTCAACTCTCTGAAGTTTGGCTCGAAATCTTGCAGCAGCGAATCGGCGCGGACGCGGCATGTGTGCGTCCGCGTGGGTCGTGTTAGGCTCAAGGCATAATGTTTGCCCAAGGGAGGCCCAACTCTCGGGAGTGTGGCTCGTGGTGCATCCGCTTATGGACGCGTGTGCATGCAGCGTGCGCGCGCGTCCACCCCCTCCTTTTTTTTTTCTTTCGAATAGGATAATGCTTAAAAGCTCCACTTGCCCAAAGACTCCCCATGGTGCCTACAACTCCTTATTTAGTCAAAAACCTACACTTTCTAAAATGCAAGTTGGTTTTGAGATTTATTCTATTTCTACTAATCACAACATACATGTTAATATTCTAGCTACTAATGTATACAAACAAGCTAATTATAATATGCAGACCTACCTACAATGGTAACTCAAATCACTTATTAAACAAGGTTAGAAGAGAGTGGAAAGAGTTTACCATGGTGGGGTGTCTCCCACCTAGCACTTTTAGTTAAAGTCCTTAAGTTGGACATTTGGTGGAGTCCTTGCTAGGGTGGCTTATGCTTGAACTCTTCTTCGAATCCCCACCAGTCCTTGCACTTCCAATAGCCTCCGGGATCCCAATTTAAACGTACAAGGCCTTCAAGGGGGCCTAAGCAAGTAACGAGGCCCTTAAGTTGATAGTGGTCTATGTATGTTCCGGGGTCCCATACTTTATTTGTTAACTCCTTTTCTTCTTGATCTTCATGCTTCCAATAAGGTAACAAACTTATTGAATTCTCCTTGTAACTCATACTCATCATCCTAATCCCATTGAATTTGGCTTCACTCCACCTTTGAGACTCAAAGTTTGATATTCCATCCTTTATGCACCTTGATTCAAATTGTCCATCGACATCTAATCCGTTCTTACTCTCTAGCCCACAAAGAGCTCTAAGTTGGCCGTCCGTTTCTAACAATGCATATTGATATGGGTCAAGAAAATTAAAGGGTGAGATGATTACCCACTCAATTTGTGATTGGGACGGCGACTTAGCAAGGAATATATCCAATGGTCTTGACATTGTAGGTTCCACTTCCTTTGGCTCCTCCATGATGATTTCCATCTTTCGATAACTCCTTTTAAATTCTTCTTGTTTGCTAACTTCCTTCAAACCTTTGTCATTGATCAAGTTGTGTGTTGGAGGTTGCGCACCCTCCTCATCATTGGCTTCACATTCGAAGGGGGAAGCTTCAACAAGATCACCATTGTTACTTGATGTAGAGTTATTTTCGTTGATGGAACTTCCTTCTTGTTCAACCTCCTCTAGGTCTTCTTCCACTTCTTTATCTTCAACAACCTTCATTTCCTCCGCTTGTTGCGACACACACTCCATTTCCTTGTGCCAAACTTGAGACTCTAAAGTCTCCCTCATACCTCCCTCTTTGGTTGCTTTCTCACAATCATCCGTGAACTCATTTCGGTTGCGATATGAATCCCAAGAATCTATCTTTTGATGGATGGTTGCTTGAAGTCGATCCATTTCTTCCTTGAAACGATCCGTTAATTCTTGTTCCGCTTTATTAACATAAGTAGGATCATATTGCTCTTGGATTAATGGACATTGATATGCTTCCATGGAGGTTTGTGGCGGAGTGGGGAATTCATAATATGGTTGGAAAGAAGATTCATCAAAGCTTTGAGGTGGGAAGTTATTTTGGTTAATGGTGGACGGTGGAATTATACGAGATGTAAATTCTTGGAGGGTAGAGGTGAAACTAGTGAAGGCGGGTTGGAGTTCTTCTTGCTCTTGAAGAATGATATCAAGTGTATCATTCATGGGGATTTGAGTTGGAGGGTAGAGATGTTGGAGTGGAAGTGATTCAAGGGTTGCTTGTTCATAATCGTCACAAGGGTATGCATAGGGGGAATATAGATTTGGATCATATGTAGGCGATTGGTGGAAATAAGATGTGGGTTGAGAATATGGTGCATAGAATGGTGGTGGTTGAGAGGTATAACCATGATAAGAGTCATCATATCCATAGGAATGATATGCATTATAGGAAGGATTACCATCATAGTAACTTGAAGGGGAAGGTTGCCATGGTGATTGCTCATATGTATATGGCTCCCTTCCTGAGAATTCGTCTATCCCATAATGTGAGCCATCATTCAAGTTTTCATCACCTACAAAGTAGTCATAGTCATATCCAAAACCACAAGGACGAGAATTCATAGTGGCAAATAGAAACAAAACTAATAGAGATCTAAAACTAACAAAAACTAACAAACAAACAAAAGACAAACATATTCACAAAATTCACATATTTACATTAACCAAAAACATGGCACTCATGCGCAGTCCCCGGCAACGGCGCCATTTTGACAAATGAATTTTTGCCGGTATAGAAATTATCAAGTAATCAATCGTAGTATAGTCTAAACCGACGCAAAATCCATCATCAAACAAATCTACAATCTATAACCGAGAGTATTAGTCCCGAGTCGTTCTTCCCTAGGAATGCTACAAGGATGCATGTATTGGTTAAGTGATCTTTTTGTGGCTTGAAGAATGTGGCATAAAAGCGTGAATAAAAGAAAACAACAATCAATCAATATTAAAAGTCTTGGCCAAGGTTGAACATTGGAAGTTCCATCACTATAATTTCCTTCAATTGTGATAACAAAGGAGTGTTGCTTCACTTAGTCAACCCCTAATTATAGAGGAAAGTCAAGTAAAAGTAACTAACTCAAGTCACAAGTCCTAGTCTTACCCTAGGGAAGTCTAGCTTTAGTGCACTCTAAGTCAATTAGCAATTCTCAATTCTTAATCAACAATTGACATCCATTATTCAAGTGTCTCCAATGACTCAACCACTAGGCCAAGTGAGGGAATACTACTCCATATCTAAAGTTGGCATTTTCTCAAACACTTGGAGAGCAAGGATGAAAGACATAGTAAAAATGGAGAGAAAAGAATAAGAATCAAAACAATTCAACACAAGAGATTAACAACAATCAACAATGAACAACAATGAAAATGAAATCTTCAATGAATCAATAGAATCCAAAACAACAAAGTTAAACCTAAGATCTACAAGAATTGAACAATTACAAAACACTAATGAGATTAGAGAAGAGAATCTACAACATGAACAAAGTAAATTGAGTGTTGTAATAGATCTCACCAAGGAATGGTTGAGAATTGAGAAAATGAAGATGAATCCTAGAGAGAAGTTGGAGTTTCTCTCTCTACAAATGCAACTAACTAAAAAAATATCTATCTAATGATCTAAAATTAGTCTATGGATGTGAATGTGTGTCAATGTGTGAATGATTGTCAATCCCCTTCAATCCTTGGCTCTTATATGCATTTTGGCGCCAAAGTTGGTTGCTGAAACCTCCCAAAATCGCCAGGCACGTGCTACATAAATGAAGTCATGTGCCATCATCGGCGCGTGCGCGCATGGTACGCGTGCGCGTCCTTGGCCTGTTTCGCAATGTGTGCGCGAGCGCCTTGTGCGCGTGCGCGTGCATGACCTGGATTAGTTCTTTGGCTTTTTGTGCTTCTCTCCACTTGCATGCTTCCTTCCTTGCTTCCTTTGATCCATTTCTAGCCTATTACATCCTGAGATTACTAGCAAACACATCAAGGCATCTTATGGAATCAAAGAGAAATTAGAATTCATCAAGATAAGGCTTAAAAAGCATGTTTTTACACTTAAGCACAAATATAGGAGAGATAACAAAACCATGCTAATTCATAAGCTAAATGTGACAAAAGGTTATCAAAATACTCTAAATTCAATACACAACAAACCGTCAAATTGGGGTTTGTCAGGGAGGAAGTTTGGGAAGCAGCCTCAGAATGATCAAGCTTGTACTAGATGTGGGAGTCACCATCCGGGAGCACCATGCAAGGCTGGATGGGGTTTGTGCTACAATTGTGGAAAGGCGGGGCATAAAGCCGCAAATTGTCCTGAGAAGCAGAAACAAGGTGCTGGAAAAGCACAACAGACTGGTCGGGTGTTCACCACTTCAGCTGTAGGAGCTGAGGGATCTGAGACACTTATTCGAGGTAACTGTGAAATGGCTGGTCAAACTTTAAATGCTTTATTTGATTCGGGAGCATCACATTCATTCATTGCATTTGAGAAAGCCCATGAGTTAGGGTTGAAGATTGTAACTTTAGGTTATGATCTAAGAGTGTACAATGCTACCCATGAAGCCATGGTACCTAGGCTAGGATGCCCGGAAGTTTCCTTTAGGTTCAAGCAGCGTGATTTTGTTCATAATTTAGTCTGCTTACCAATGATTGGTCTTGATCTTATCTTGGGATTGGACTGGTTATCTAAGAACCATGTTCTGCTTGATTGTTCAACAAAGTCGGTGTACTTTATGCCGGATGATACTGAAGGGCCGGTCGTGGTGAATAATTATTACTTGAATTCGATGATGGTGAACTGTTCTGGAACCGAATGTCAGGGTATCCTGTTGTTAACCGCGGGTGTTTCGGGTGATGATCAAAGGTTGGAACAGATTCCGGTTGTGTGTGAGTTTCCGGAAGTGTTTCCTGATGATATTGATGAGTTTCCACCTAACCGAGAGGTTGAGTTTGCTATTGAATTGGTGCCCGGGGCGGGACCAATCTCAAGTGCTCCTTACAGGATGTCACCGTTAGAGATGAACGAGCTAAAGTCTCAGTTAGAGGATTTGTTGGGGAAGAATTTTTTACGCCCAAGTGTATCTCCGTGGGGTGCTCCAGTGTTACTGGTGAAGAAAAAGGATGGGAGTATGCGGCTCTGTGTGGATTACAGGCAGCTGAACAAGGTTACAATAAAGAATAAGTACCCATTGCCGAGAATTGATGATCTCATGGATCAGTTACAAGGAGCTGGAGTTTTCTCCAAGATCGATTTGCGATCCGGTTATCACCAGATAAGGGTGAGGGGTGAGGATATCCCTAAGACCGCTTTCAGGACTCGTTATGGTCATTACGAGTACACTGTAATGTCTTTTGGGTTGACGAATGCTCCTGCGGTATTCATGGATTACATGAATAGAGTTTTCCGTCCGTTTCTGGATAAATTCGTTGTTGTCTTCATTGATGACATACTAATTTACTCCAAGACTGAAGAAGAGCATGCGGAACACTTGAGGACTGTGTTGCAGATTCTAAAGGAGAAGAAACTCTATGCAAAACTGTCGAAGTGTGAGTTTTGGAAGAGTGAGGTGAAGTTTTTGGGCCATGTGGTGAGTAAGAAGGGAATAGCCGTAGATCCAACTAAGGTGGAGGCTGTGATGGATTGGAAGCAACCAACCACCGTAACAGAGATAAGGAGTTTTCTGGGTTTAGCTGGCTATTACCGAAGGTTTATCAAAGGCTTTTCACAGATAGCTTTGCCAATGACAAAGTTAACCCGCTGATGAGCGGATAATTTGTACACTTTTTGGCATTGTTTTTAGTATGTTTTTAGTAGTTTTAGTTGAGTTCTTAGTATATTTTTATTAGTTTTTAGTTAAAATTCACTTTTCTGGACTTTACTATGAGTTTGTGTGTTTTTTTGTGATTTCAGGTATTTTCTGGCTGAAATTGAGGGACCTGAGCAAAAATCTGATTCAGAGACTGAAAATGACTGCAGATGCTGTTGGATTCTGACCTCCCTGCACTCGAAGTGGATTTTCTGGAGCTACAGAAGCCCAATTGGCGCGCTCTCAACGGCTTTGGAAAGTAGACATCCTGGGCTTTCCAGCAATATATAATAGTCCATACTTTGCCCAAGTTTTGATGGCCCAAACCGGCGTTCAAAGTCACCTACAGAAATTCCAGCGTTAAACGCCGGAACTGGCACCAAAATGGGAGTTAAACGCCCAAACTGGCATAAAAGCTGGCGTTTAACTCCAAGAAGAGTCTCTACACGAAAATGCTTCATTGCTCAGCCCAAGCACACACCAAGTGGGCCCGGAAGTGGATTTTTATGTCATTTACTCATCTTTGTACACCTTAGGCTACTAGTTTTCTATAAGTAGGACCTTTTACTATTGTATTTTCATCTTGGTTCTTCTGGTTCCCTCTCTGGGGCCGAAACCAATGATCACTTTTGTTCTTATGTATTTTCAACGGTGGAGTTTCTACACACCATAGATTAAGGTGTGGAGCTCTGCTGTACCTCGAGTATTAATGCAATTACTACAACTTTTGTAGTGATCACAATTTCGTGCACCAAGTTTTTGACGCCGTTGCCGGAAATTGTGATCACTACAACTTCGCACAACTAACCAGCAAGTGCACTGGGTCGTCCAAGTAATAAACCTTACGCGAGTAAGGGTCGATCCCACGGAGATTGGTGGTATGAAGCAAGCTATGGTCACCTTGTAAATCTTAGTCAGGCAGACTCAAATGGGTATAGATGATGAATAAAACATAAAGATAAAGATAGAGATACTTATGTATATCATTGGTGAGAGCTTCAGATAAGCGAATGAAGATGCCTTCCCTTCCGTCTGTCTGCTTTCCTACTGTCTTCATCCAATCCTTCTTACTCCTTTCGATGGCAAGCTCGTGTAGGGTTTCACTGTTGTTAGCAGCTACCTCCCATCCTCGCAGTGAAAGCTAATGCACACACTCTGTCACAGTGCTGCCAATCACCGGTGTGGTTCCCTCCCCTACCGGAATAGAATCCAGTGATTCTTTTGCGTCTGTCACTAACGCCCAGTAGGTTACAGGTTTGAAGCACGTCACAGTCATTCAGTCATTGAATCCTACTCAGAATACCACAGACAAGGTTAGACCTTCCGGATTCTCTTGAATGCTGCCATCAATTCTTGCCTATACCACGAAGATTCCGATTAAAGAATCCAAGAGATATTCACTAGAGCCTTGGTTGCTTGTAGAACAGAAGTGGTTGTCAGTCACCTTGTTCATGGGTGAGAATGATGATGAGTGTCACGGATCATCACATTCATCAAGTTGAAGAACAAGTGATATCTTAGAACAAGAACAAGCGGAATTGAATAGAAGAACAATAGTAATTGCATTAATACTCGAGGTACAGCAGAGCTCCACACCTTAATCTATGGTGTGTAGAAACTCCACCGTTGAAAATACATAAGAACAAAAGTGATCATTGGTTTCGGCCCCAGAGAGGGAACCAGAAGAACCAAGATGAAAATACAATAGTAAAAGGTCCTACTTATAGAAAACTAGTAGCCTAAGGTGTACAAAGATGAGTAAATGACATAAAAATCCACTTCCGGGCCCACTTGGTGTGTGCTTGGGCTGAGCAATGAAGCATTTTCGTGTAGAGACTCTTCTTGGAGTTAAACGCCAGCTTTTATGCCAGTTTGGGCGTTTAACTCCCATTTTGGTGCCAGTTCCGGCGTTTAACGCTGGAATTTCTGTAGGTGACTTTGAACGCCGGTTTGGGCCATCAAATCTTGGGCAAAGTATGGACTATTATATATTGCTGGAAAGCCCAGGATGTCTACTTTCCAAAGCCGTTGAGAGCGCGCCAATTGGGCTTCTGTAGCTCCAGAAAATCCACTTCGAGTGCAGGGAGGTCAGAATCCAACAGCATCTGCAGTCCTTTTCAGTCTCTGAATCAGATTTTTGCTCAGGTCCCTCAATTTCAGCCAGAAAATACCTGAAATCACAGAAAAACACACAAACTCATAGTAAAGTCCAGAAAAGTGAATTTTAACTAAAAACTAATAAAAATATACTAAGAACTCAACTAAAACTACTAAAAACATACTAAAAACAATGCCAAAAAGTGTACAAATTATCCGCTCATCACAACACCAAACTTAAATCGTTGCTTGTCCTCAAGCAACTGAAAATCAAATAAGATAAAAAGAAGAGAATATACTATAGACTCCAAATTATCAATGAAACTAAGCTCCAAATTAGATGAGCGGGACTAGTAGCTTTTTGCCTCCGAACAGTTTTGGCATCTCACTTTATCCTTTGAAATTCAGAATGATTGGCTTCTTTAGGAACTCAGAATCCAGATAGTGTTATTGATTCTCCTAGTTAAGTATGATGATTCTTGAACATAGCTACTTATTGAGTCTTGGCCGTGGCCCAAAGCACTCTGTCTTCCAGTATTACCACCGGATACATACATGCCACAGACACATAATTGGGTGAACCTTTTCAGATTGTGACTCAGCTTTGCTAAAGTCCCCAATTAGAGGTGTCCAGGGTTCTTAAGCACACTCTTATTTGCCTTGGATCACAACTCTATTTCCTTCTCTCTTTTTTTTTTTTTTCGTTTCCTTCCCCTTTTTTTGTATTCACTGCTTTTTCTTGCTTCAAGAATCATTTTTATGATTTTTCAGATCCTCAGTAACATGTCTCCTTTTTCATCATTCTTTCAAGAGCCAACAATTTTAACATTCATGAACAACAAATTCAAAAGACATATGCACTGTTCAAGCATACATTCAGAAAACAAAAATTATTGCCACCACATCAAACTAATTAAGCTAGTTTTAAAGATGAATTCGAAATCCTGTACTTCTTGTTCTTTTGTGATAAAAACAGTTTTCATTTAAGAAAGGTGATGGATTCATATAACTTTTTGGCATAGACACTAAGACACTAATGATCTCAAGACACAAACATGGATAAACATAAGCATAAAATTCGAAAAACAGAAGAATAAATAACAAGGAAATCAAGGAACGGGTCCACCTTAGTGATGGCGGCTCTTTCTTGCTCTTGAAGATCCTATGGAGTGCTTGAGCTCCTCAATGTCTCTTCCTTGTTTTTGTTGCTCCTCCCTCATGATTCTTTGATCTTCTCTAATCTCATGAAGGATGATGGAGTGTTCTTGATGCTCCACCCTTAGTTGTCCCATGTTGGAACTCAATTCTCCTAGGGAGGTGTTTAGTTGCTCCCAATAGTCTTGTGGAGGAAAGTGCATCCCTTGAGGTATCTCAGGGATCTCATGATGAGAGGGGTCTCTTGTTTGCTCCATCTTTTTTTTCTTTTTTTTTTTCTTAGTGATGGGCTTGAGGTCATGCCTTCTCAGTTGAACCGGCTTTGGATTCCATAAATGGTTATGGAAAAACAAAAAGTAATGCTTTTACCACACCAAACTTAAAAGGTTTGCTCGTCCTCGAGCAAAAGAAGAAAAAAGAGAGTAGAAGAAGAAGAAATGGAGGAGAGGGAGATTGGTAGAGGTGATTGGTGAATGGGTGAAGAAGAAGAGAGAGTGGTAGGGTTTGGTGGGGATCCTGTGGGGTCCACAGATCCTTAGGTGTCAAGGAAAAGTCATCCCTGCACCAAATGGCACTCAAAATCACGTTTTGAGCCATTTCTGGCGTTAAACGCCGGGCTGGTGCCCATTCCTGGCGTTTAACGCCAGGTTCTTGCCCTTTACTGGCGTTTAACGCCAGTCTGGTGCCCCTTTCTGGCGTTAAACGCCCAGATGGGTGCCAGACTGGGCGTTAAACGCCCAACTGCTAGGCTGACTGGCGTTTAAACGCCAGCAGCATCTTCCTCCAGGGTGTGCTATTTTTCTTCCTGTTTTTCATTCTGTTTTTGCTTTTTTCATTGTTTTTGTGACTTCTTATGATCATCAACCTACAAAAAAAAGATAAAATAACAAAAGAAAATAATTAATTATAAAACATTGGGTTGCCTCCCAACAAGCGCTTCTTTAATGTCATTAGCTTGACAGAGGACTCTCATGGAGCCTCAGAAGTGCTCAGAACCGTGTTGGACCCTCCCAACACCAAACTTAGAGTTTGAATGTGGGGGTTCAACACCAAACTTAGAGTTTGGTTGTGGCCTCCCAACACCAAACTTAGAGTTTGACTGTGGGGGCACTGTCTGGCTCTGTTTTAAGAGAAGCTCTTCATGCTTCCTCTCCATGGTGACAGAGGGATATCCTTGGGCCTTAAACACCAAGGATTCTTCATTCACTTGAATGATCAACTCTCCTTTATCAACATCAATCACAGCCTTTGATGTGGCTAGGAAGGGTCTGCCAAGGATGATGGATTCATCCATGCATTTCCCAGTCTCTAGGACTATGAAATCAGTAGGAATGTAATGGTCTTCAACTTTAACCAGAACATCCTCTACAAGTCCATAGGCTTGTTTTCTTGAGTTGTCTGCCATCTCTAGTGAGATTTTTGCAGCTTGCACCTCAAAGATCCCTAATTTCTCCATTACAGAGAGGGGCATGAGGTTCACACTTGACCCTAAGTCACACAAGGCCTTCTTGAAGGTCATGGTGCCAATGGTACAAGGTATAGAAAACTTCCCAGGATCCTGCCTCTTTTGAGGCAATTGCTGCCTAGACAAGTCATCCAGTTCTTTGGTGAGCAGAGGGGGGTTCATCCTCCCAAGTCTCATTTCCAAATAACTTGTCATTCAGCTTCATGATTGCTCCAAGGTATTTAGCAACTTGCTCCTCAGTGACATACTCATCCTCTTCAGAGGAGGAATACTCATCAGAGCTCATGAATGGCAGAAGTAAGTCCAATGGGATCTCTACGGTCTCAGTTTGAGCCTCAGATTCCCAAGGTTCCTCATTGGGGAACTCAGTGGAGGTCAGTGGACGTCCATTGAGGTCTTCCTCAGTGGTGTTCACTGCCTCTTCTTCCTCCCAGAATTCGGCCATATTGATGGCCTTGCACTCCCCTTTTGGATTTTCTTCAGTATTGCTTGGGAGAGTGCTTGGAGGAAGTTCAGTAATTTTCTTGCTCAGCTGACCCACTTGTCCTTCCAAATTCCTAATGGACGATCTAGTTTCAGTCATGAAACTTTGAGTGGTCTTAATTAGATCAGAGACCATAGTTGCTAAGTCAGAGGTATTCTGCTTAGAACTCTCTGTCTGTTGCTGAGAAGATGATGGGAAAGGCTTGCTATTGCCAAACCTGTTTCTTCCACCATTATTGTTGTTGAAACCTTGTTGAGGTCTCTCTTGATTCTTCCATGAGAAATTTGGGTGATTTCTCCATGAAGAATTATAGGTGTTTCCATACGGTTCTCCCATGTAATTCACCTCTTCTATTGAAGGGTTCTCAGGATCATAAGCTTCTTCCTCAGATGAAGCTTCCTTAGTACTGCTTGGTGCATTTTGCATTCCAGACAGACTTTGAGAAATCATATTGACTTGTTGAGTCAATATTTTGTTCTGAGCCAAAATGGCATTCAGAGTGTCAATCTCAAGAACTCCTTTCTTCTGACTAGTCCCATTGTTCACAGGATTCCTTTCAGAAGTGTACATGAATTGGTTATTTGCAACCATTTCAATCAGCTCTTGAGCTTCAGTAGGCGTCTTCTTCAAATGAAGAGAGCCTCCAGCAGAGCTATCCAAGGACATCTTGGACAGTTCAGAGAGACCATCATAGAAAATACCTATGATGCTCCATTCAGAAAGCATGTCTGAAGGACATTTTCTGATTAATTGTTTGTATCTTTCCCAAGCTTCATAGAGGGATTCTCCATCCTTCTGTCTGAAGGTTTGGACTTCCACTCTAAGCTTACTCAATTTTTGAGGTGGAAAGAACTTTGCCAAGAAGGCATTGACTAGCTTTTCCCAAGAGTCCAGGCTTTCTTTAGGTTGTGAGTCCAACCATGTCCTAGCTCTGTCTTTTACAACAAAAGGGAATAGCATCAGTCTGTAGACCTCAGGGTCAACCCCATTAGTCTTGACTGTGTCACAGATTTGCAAGAACTCAGCTAAAAACTGATGAGGATCTTCCAATGGAAGTCCATGGAACTTGCAATTCTGTTGCATTAGAGAAACTAATTGAGGCTTAAGCTCAAAGTTGTTTGCTCCAATGGCAGGGATAGAGATGCTTCTCCCATAGAAGTCGGGAGTAGGTGCAGTAGAGTCACCCAGCACCTTCCTTGCATTGTTGGCGTTGTTGTTGTTTTCGGCTGCCATGTGTTCTTCTTCCTTGAAGAATTCGGTCAGGTGCTCTAAAGAGAGTTGTGCTTTGGCTTCTCTTAGCTTTCTCTTCAAGGTCCTTTCAGGTTCAGGATCAGCCTCAACAAGAATGCCTTTGTCCTTGCTCCTGCTCATAAGATAGAGAAGAGAACAAGAAAATGTGGAATCCTCTATGTCACAGTATAGAGATTCCTTTAGGTGTCAGAGGAAAAGAAGAGTAGAAGACAGAAGTGGAAAATTCGAACTTAACAAAGAAGATAGAGTTCGAATTTTGCCTTAAGGGATAGTGTTAGTCCATAAATAGAAAGATGTGAGAAGGAGGGAAGTAATTTTCGAAAATTAAGTGAAAAATTTTGAAAACATTTTTGAAAAACATTACTTAATTTTCGAAAATGAAAATGGAAAAGAAATCAAGTGATTTTTGAAAAAGATTTTGAAATTAGAAATTAAAAAGATTTGATTGAAAACTTATTTTGAAAAAGATGTGATTGAGAAGATATGATTGAAAAGATATAATTTGAAAACAATTTTAAAAGATATGATTTGAAAACAATTTTAAAAGATATGATTTTAAAAATTAATGACTTGCCTAACAAGAAAAGATATGATTCAAACATAAAACCTTTCTCAACAGAAAAGGCAAAAAATGTTCAATCAAATCATTAATTGTTAGTAAGTATCTTTGAAAAAGGAAAGAAATTGATTTTGAAAACATTTGATTGAAAAGATATGATTTGAAAAAGATTTGATTTTGAAAAACTTTGAAAACTTGAAAAAAAATTGATTTGAAAACAAAATCTTCCCCCTTGTGCCATCCTGGCGTTAAACGCCCAGAATGGTGCACATTCTGGCGTTTAACGCCCAAACTACTACCCTTTTAGGCGTTAAACGCCCAGCCAGGCACCCTGGCTGGCGTTTAAACGCCAGTCTGTCTTCTTCACTGGGCATTTTTGAATGCCCAGCTTTTTCTGTGTGATTCCTCTGCAGTATGTTCTGAATCTTCAATTCTTTGTATTATTAACTTGAAAAGACACAAATTAAAAATATTTTTGGATTTTTAATAATAAGGAATAATCAAAATGCAAATAAAATCAAATAACAATGCATGCAAGACACCAAACTTAGCAGTTTGTATACTACTGACACTAATGAGAATGCATATGAGACACATAAACACTCAAGTCAAGAGAATTCAAAGATCAGAGTAAGAGATCATCAAGAATTACTTGAAGATCTTTAAGACACATGCATGGATTCGAAAAATGTAACAAAAACATGCAATTGACACTAAACTTAAGATGAGACACTAGACTCAAACAAGAAATATTTTTGGATTTTATGATTTTGTAAAATTTTTTTTTTTTTTGCTTTTTTCGAAAATTAAGTGTAAAAGAAAATAAAGATATCAAAATTCTTAATGAGAATTCCAGGAATCATGCAATGTTAGTCTAAAGCTTTAGTCTAAAGGAATTAGACATAGCTAGCTAAGCTTCAGCAGGACATTGCATTCAAGAGCTAAATTGATGATGATCAATCAGCTTTGGTGATGATAAGAACATCACCTTGAAACACTAGAATTCATTCTTAAGAACTCTGAAGAAAAATACCTAATCTAAGCAACAAGATGAACCGTCAGTTGTCCATACACAAGAACAATCCCGGGCAATAACACCAAAAACTTGATGTTGTTGCCGGATCTTGGCACTGATGTTACCAAAGGCTTGCTCAAAACTAGAACAATCCCCGGCAACGGCGCCAAAAACTTGGTGGGCGAAATTGTGAACTATACTTTTTCACAACTCTCATAATCCCCGGCAACGGCGCCAAAAACTTGGTGCACGAAATTGTGATCACTACAACTTCGCACAACTAACCAGCAAGTGCACTGGGTCGTCCAAGTAATAAACCTTACGCGAGTAAGGGTCGATCCCACGGAGATTGGTGGTATGAAGCAAGCTATGGTCACCTTGTAAATCTTAGTCAGGCAGACTCAAATGGGTATAGATGATGAATAAAACATAAAGATAAAGATAGAGATACTTATGTATATCATTGGTGAGAGCTTCAGATAAGCGAATGAAGATGCCTTCCCTTCCGTCTCTCTGCTTTCCTACTGTCTTCATCCAATCCTTCTTACTCCTTTCCATGGCAAGCTCGTGTAGGGTTTCACTGTTGTCAGCAGCTACCTTCCATCCTCGCAGTGAAAGCTAATGCACACACTCTGTCACAGTGCTGCCAATCACCGGTGTGGTTCCCTCCCCTACCGGAATAGAATCCAGTGATTCTTTTGCGTCTGTCACTAACGCCCAGTAGGTTACAGGTTTGAAGCACGTCACAGTCATTCAGTCATTGAATCCTACTCAGAATACCACAGACAAGGTTAGACCTTCCGGATTCTCTTGAATGCTGCCATCAATTCTTGCCTATACCACGAAGATTCCGATTAAAGAATCCAAGAGATATTCACTAGAGCCTTGGTTGCTTGTAGAATAGAAGTGGTTGTCAGTCACCTTGTTCATGGGTGAGAATGATGATGAGTGTCACGGATCATCACATTCATCAAGTTGAAGAACAAGTGATATCTTAGAACAAGAACAAGCGGAATTGAATAGAAGAACAATAGTAATTGCATTAATACTCGAGGTACAGCAGAGCTCCACACCTTAATCTATGGTGTGTAGAAACTCCACCGTTGAAAATACATAAGAACAAAAGAATCACTGGATTCTATTCCAGTAGGGAAGGGAACCACACCGGTGATTGGCAGCACTGTGACAGAGTGTGTGCATTAGCTTTCACTGCGAGGATGGGAGGTAGCTGCTGACAACAGTGAAACCCTACACGAGCTTGCCATGGAAAGGAGTAGGAAGGATTGGATGAAGGCAGTAGGAAAGCAGAGAGACGGAAGGGAAGGCATCTTCATGCGCTTATCTGAAGTTCTCACCAATGAATTACATAAGTATCTCTATCTTTACCTTTGTGTTATTTTCGTTCATCATCATTATCATTTGAGTTTGCCTGACTAAGATTTACAAGATGACCATAGCTTGCTTCAATACTAACAATCTCCGTGGGATCGACCCTTACTCACGTAAGGTTTATTACTTGGACGACCTAGTGCACTTGCTGGTTAGTTGTGCGAAGTTGTGTAATGCCATGGTATTGAGCTACCAAGTTTTTGGAGCCATTACCGGGGATTATGAGAGTTGTGAAAAAGTATAGTTCACAATTTCGCCCACCACCCGCAAAGACACTCCGTTTGTTTGGACTCCTGAGTGCGAGGAGAGCTTTCAGACATTGAAGGAAAAGTTGACCACTGCACCTGTGTTAGTGTTACCCGAGCCGAATGAGCCATTTGAGGTGTATTGTGATGCCTCATTGAAGGGTATAGGGTGCGTGCTGATGCAGCATCATAATGTGGTGGCGTATGCCTCACGACAGTTGAGACCTCATGAAGTTAGTTACCCTACGCACGATTTGGAACTCGCTGCAGTTGTGTTTGCCTTGAAGGTGTGGAGGCATTACCTCTATGGGGTTAAGTTCCAAGTTTTCTCTGATCATAAGAGCTTGAAGTACCTCTTTGATCAGAAAGAGCTTAATATGAGGCGGAGAAGGTGGATGGAATTGTTAAAGGACTACGACTTTGAGTTGCATTACCATCCGGGAAAGGCGAACGTAGTGGCGGATGCGTTGAGTCGGAAGTCATTATATGCGGCTTGGATGATGCTTCAAGAGGAGAAGTTGCTCAAGGGATTTGAGAGTCTGAAAATTGGTGCTCGAGAAGTATCCGGAACTTTGTGTTTGAGCCGATTAGAGATCTCAAGTGATTTTAAGTCCGAACTCCTAAAGGCTCATCAAAATGATGAAGCGTTATGGAAGGTGTTACCGGCTATTCAGCAAGGAAAACAATGGAGAGTGTCGGAAGAAAAAGATGGGTTATGGAGATTCAAGGGTAGGATTATTGTGCCGGATGTTGACACCTTGAGGCATGATATTTTAAAGGAGGCACACAAAAGTGGATTCTCCATTCACCCGGGAAGTACTAAGATGTACCATGATTTAAAGGCGATGTTTTGGTGGCCGGGTATGAAGAATGATGTGGCGGAATATGTATCAAAGTGCTTAACTTGTCAAAAGGTAAAGATTGAACATCAAAGACCTTCCGGGATGTTGCAACCTTTAGAGATTCCACAATGGAAGTGGGAAAGTATTGCAATGGACTTTGTGTCTGGATTGCTAAGGACTAGGGCTGGTTTTGATGCTATTTGGGTGATCGTGGACCGACTGACGAAGTCAGCTCACTTTTTACCCATTCGGATGACCTACAC
The DNA here is from genome assembly GCF_003086295.3 of Arachis hypogaea. NCBI lineage: Eukaryota > Viridiplantae > Streptophyta > Magnoliopsida > Fabales > Fabaceae > Arachis > Arachis hypogaea. The sequence continues at coordinate 101,509,480 of NC_092038.1, forward strand.
CCTTGAGGAGCTAGCACGGTTATACATAAAGGAGATTGTGAGACTTCATGGTGTACCTGCTACTATAATCGCTGATAGAGATCCTCGTTTCACTTCAAGGTTTTGGGGTGCATTTCAGAAAGCTTTTGGAACCCGATTAAGCTTGAGCACGGCTTACCATCCTCAAACAGATGGTCAATCTGAGAGGACAATCCAAACATTAGAGGATATGTTGAGAGCTTGTGTTTTGGACCAACCGGCGAGTTGGGATCGGTATATGCCATTAGTGGAGTTTGCATACAATAATAGTTATCATGCGAGCATCGGAATGGCTCCGTATGAGGCCTTGTATGGGAGGAAATGTCAATCTCCGCTATGTTGGTATGAAGCTGGAGAGAAAGGCTTGTTAGGGCCGGAGATGATAGCTGAGACTACTGAACAAGTCAAGAAAATCCGTGATAGGATGCTTACGGCGCAGAGTCGTCAAAAGAGTTACGCCGATCAGAGGCGAAAGCCCTTAGAATTTGAGGAAGGAGATCATGTTTTCCTTAAGGTTACTCCGACCACGGGAGTAGGTAGGGCGATTAAGACAAAGAAGTTGAATCCTCGATACATTGGTCCATTTCAAATCCTGGAGAGGATTGGACCGGTGGCGTATCGGATGGCTCTACCACCTCATCTTTCGAACCTGCACGACGTGTTTCACGTGTCGCAGCTTCGGAAGTACACCCCTGATGCTAGGCATGTGTTAGAACCTGAGTCGGTTCAGTTAAGGGAAGATTTGACGCTTCCAGTGGCTCCAGTCAAAATCGATGATACTAGTATCAAACGGTTGCGTGGAAAAGAGGTTTCATTAGTCAAATTGGCTTGGAGTCGAGGCGGTGTTGAGGAACACACTTGGGAACTTGAGTCGGAGATGCGAAAGGACTATCCGCATTTATTCTCAGGTAATTGCATTTGAATTTTGTGGGCAAAATTCCCAATTAGGTGGGTAGAATGTAAAACCCGGTTAATTAACGGCTAATTAACCCATAAATGAGAATTTATTCTAGAAAGCCCAAAATGTGATTTTTGTGGCTAAATGTGATAGAGGAGATTGAGACGAGAATTTTGGTACCAATTTTATAGAATTCGGACCAAGATTGGACCGAACGGGCCAAACCGGGCCAATTGGACCCAAAGTGGGCCCTTGGCCCAACATAACTTAACCAAAACCCTAGTTTTCAGCACTCTCTCTCCTCATTTGTTACACACACAAGCTGAAATTAGAGAGAAAGGGAGGAAGAACACTCTCTCAAGTTCTCTCCCTTGGTTGATCTTCAAACCACCATAACTTTTGATCTAGAGCTCCGATTGCCGCCCCGTTTGCGGCCACGCGTTCACCGCGGAGAGCTCTACAAAACCCATACAACCAATCTTGAGGTAAGCCACGTGTTGCTGTTCGAATCTCAGCCCTTATTTTCGAGTTTCATGGGTGAAATGTTGAGATTTTGGGTTCTTTGATGTTATAGGACCCAACTCTCTTGAAGGAGAAGGTTAATCTTGTCTCCTTGGACCTTGGGTGTGGTAAGGTTCTCAACCCTAGTGTATTTTGTTGTTTTATGATGCTTGGGTTTTGAGATGTTGTATATGGGTATGATGGTTGTGGCTTAGGTTGTGTATGTATGGATATTGGAGCTTGATTGGTGATTTTGAAAAGCTTGGAGAGGGTTTGGTGGTGAAAAATCTGTTCTTGGAGATGTTGAGGCCTTGAGAGCTTGTGGATAAGTGATTTGGAAGTGCTCCGGTGGAGCTTGGGAAAATCGGCTAAGGTATGGTTTCGGTTTCCCGTATCTAATATGTAATGTGGTAGGAAATACTTAGGCTAGAGGCCCTAAGATAGGCATTGAATGGTTGGTGTTGTTGAATTGTTGATATATATATATGATGTGGTCATATATGTGATGATGATTAATGATGCCTTGGTGGTATGATGTATGAGAAATATGCATGTTGTGATATATGCTTAATGATTGGTTATGGTTGAATTGTGGGTTGAACCATGTTTATGGTGAGTATGATATTGATTGTGTACAATGATGATTTAGTGGAATTGGTGTTGTTGATAATTGGCATGAGAAAGAGTGTATGATATGTCAATATGTTTGAGTTTGAGCCACTTGGGTGAAGTGGGTTAAAATGATGAGATAGTGATTTTGTAATATGTGGTAAAGTCTCAATGTGTGAGTTGAGGAGGCTTGATGTTGAAATTGATGTATTTTGATTGATTTCAAAGAAAAGGGATGAAAATGGCATGTTTTGATTGATTTTGAAAAGAGTTGGAAATGGCTTGTCTGAAAATGGCACTTTGTGGTTTTTATGAAAAATATTATTTTTGGGCATACTTTGGTGGGACATAACTTGGACTACGGATCTCTGTTTTATGCCAAATCTGTTTAGAAATGAAATTGGATCCGGGATGTCCATGCCGTTCGAAGAACGGGTGAAAAACGATTTAAAATGAGAAAGTTATGTCCGTTGGAAGATTGGGGTTTAAATTGGTGAATTCTGCAGCTTTTAACTTAGAAAATTTTTAGCAGAAAGACCCCTTGCGCGTGGGCGCACTTGGCGCGTGCGCGCCGTTCTTCCCGAAAATGCCATCCACGCGTGCGCGTGATGTGCGCGGGCGCGCCGATGGTGCTGCACCCAATGCCCAGCCATTTTCCAGAGAGTTATGCTAGAACTGTGCCAGTGTTGTGCCTGGGGCACGAGAACACCCACGCGTACGCGTGGTTGACGCGTACACGGCGATTGGCAAGTTTTTAATCCACGCGTTAGCGTGCATGACGCTTGCGCGTCGATGAAGTTTTTGAGGCCATCCACGCGTGCGCGTGGAGTGCGCGTACGCGCGGACCTGTTTTCATCCCAAAGTTGATTTTTGAGTTTTAAAAGCCAAACTTCATACTTCTAAGCCTCCGATCTCACCACTTATATCTCAAAACATTATGATATGCCTAGCTATGAGAGAAGGAGCTAGTGGATGCGGTAACTTGCGAGTGAAGCAAGGGAAAATGAATAATCAATGAGGATCATTGATGATTATGTGAGATGTGGAGGATGGTGGTGGAAGTGCTTGTTAAGCCATTGGCCGAAGGGCCGTAATTGTTTATGAATTGGCTGGTTCTGGATTAAACCGTGAGCCGGAATAGCTGTGTATGCTATGAATATTGGCTGGTTCTGGATTGAACCGTGAGCCGGAATAGCTGTGTATGCTATGAATATTGGCTGGTTATGGATTTAACCGTGAGCCGGAATGGCTGTGTATGATATGAATATTGGCTGGTTCTGGATTGAACCGTGAGTCGGATGGCTGATATGGATGTTGATCCATGGATGAGAATTCATGCATGTTTATGCTGAATTATTGATAATTGTGATTTGCACTTCCACTATCGGAGATAAGAGTTTCCCTGGGTAGTAGCAGTGACTAGCCACCACGTGCTCCAGGTTGAGACTCGAAGCTCTTTTGACCCTATGTCATAAGTGTGGCCGGGCACTGTGAAAGACCCGGATGAGCTCGCCCCCGTAAATATTCACCAGTGAGGGTGATGGATATAGATCATGATTATGATCAAGTTTATGACGAGTATAACTCGAGTTGGGGATGCATGACAGAGGGACAGTCCAATGGTTAGCTACCAGGACTTGTCGGGTTGGCTCTATAACCGACAGATGATATCATCAGCCACTAGGGACAGGCATTCATCATATGCATACTACATGAATTGTTTGAGATTGCCTATTTGACTGCATATTACTTGCTAATTGTCTAAATGCCTTACTTGTTCCTAATTGTATATTTCTTGCTTGATATAACTGTGTTTGTTACATTATACTCCTGTCGGTGGTTGGGAGGATTGAAGGAATTGGAAAGGGAAGTATTAGTTAGACTGAAGTATCTTTAGTCAGATGCCCTTTATGGTTTAGCTTGTTTATAAGCTTTGATATTATTTGGAGGAAGTTCTAGGATTGCCTTGGCTTTCCTCCATTATTATGTATTATATATGTGGAAGCTGTTACCATGCTGGGGACCTCTGGTTCTCACCCATGCGGATTTTGTGGTTTTCAGATGCAGGACGTGTGGTTTCCCGTTGAGGCATGCTGGAGACTTCTAGATTTGCGAAGATCCTTTGTTCTCGGGGCTATGTTTTGGTTTATATGTTTTGCTTAGATACTTTTATCTCCATTAAATAATACAAACTGTGATGACTCCTCTTATGGGAGATTTTGGAGAATAGGTTTTATGTATTTGTGTCCCTTTGGGTTTCCTTTGGGGTTTTCCTTATTATATCATATGTATATAATGTTATCCTCGGACCGGTTATCTTCGCAGCCGGATCTTGAGTCTTGATATTCCTGTTTTTGACACTCCTTTGTATATATATAATCTCACGTTGGTTTATCCTTGTTCGTTACGTTATCGATCGGAGTGTTGCACTTTTAAGTTGCGTTTTTGTTTACCCCTTTTTCTACAAAGGCTCCTAGTTATAATCAATCATTCATACTACTATACGTACTAAATTTTTATTTTAGAGGTCGTAATACCTTGCCATCTCTGAATTATGACTTAAGCATAAGACTCCTTCTGATTCCACCTGACTAAGACCTGCAAGACAACCATAGTTTGCTTCAAGCCACAATCATCATGGGATCGACCCTGACTCGCTCAGGTATTACTTGGACGATCCAGTGTACTTGCTGGTGCTGCTGTTGTACGAAAAGGTGTGGGGATTTTGCGTACACGCGCACCACCTCTTCTCCACTTAACACATAGACGGCCTTTCACTCCTCTTTTGGATTAGGACTAGTATCATTTGGGAGTGTATTGGGTGGCCTGTCAGCAAGCCTTTTTCTCAATTGTCCCACTTGTACCTACAAGTTCTGAATTGAGACTCTAGTCTCTTGCATGAAACTACCAGTGCTCTTAGAAAGTTCTACCAATTGAGCTCCCAACGCCGAGGTGTCTTGGCTCACTGGGTATGGACTTTGTGATTGAAAAGATTGAGGTTGCTAGTTAAACTAGTTGTTGTTGTGGAAACCGGACTGCCTTTGATTTTGGTTTTGATTTTTCCAACCAATGTTTAGATGATTTCTCCATCCCGGGTTGTGTGTCTTAGAAAAATGATCATTATTGGCTGGTCTTGAACAATTACCCATGTAATATACTTGCTCAGGAGAGTTTGTTCATAACCAAAGCTTCCAAATTGAGACATTCCACCACTCATATCAAAAGAAGGATCTGGGGTAGTAATAGAAGAGACTTGCATACCTCCCAAGTGTTGAGTGATGACGGCTATCTGATGAGACATGGCTTTATTCTGAGCCAAAATAGCATCCAAGGTATCTAGCTCCATGACGCCTTTCTTTACGGTCCTCTCTGATGAGTATAAGTACTGATTGTTGGCCACCATCTCAGTCAAATCAATAGCCTAATTAGTGGCCTTCATATGGAAAGAACCTCCTATAGAATTATCTAGAGAGAGCTTGGAACCTTTAGTGATACCATCATAGAAAATATGTAGTTATACCCAATCTGCAAACATATGTGGTGGGCACTTCTTGATCATGGCCTTGTATATCTCCCAAGCTTCATAAAGAGACTACCTTAGAAGCTGCTTGAATATCTAGATGTCAGTTCTCAGCCTAGTCAACCTCTGGGGTGGAAAAAATTTGGTAAAAAACATACTTACCAAATCCGTCCAGGTTGCTATACTCTCCTTAGGTTGTGTCTCGAGCCACTGACTAGCTCGGTCCCTAGCAGCAAAAAGGAATAACATCAACCTGTACACCTTAGCAAGAACCCCATTAGTCTTGACTGTATCACATATCCTCAGAAATTTGGATATGAAAAGATTAGGGTCCTCTTGCGGACTTTTACTGAATTGACAATTTTATTGCACTAGAGATATGAGTTGAGGCTTCAACTCAAAATTATTTACATGCACAACCGGTGGTACAATACTTCTCACACAACTCTCGAGATTGTATAAGACCCCAAACTTTTTATAGCAGGCAGAATGTTGTTGGGATTATTAACCACGAAATTATCATTATTCTCAGCCATGTTGAGGTCAGTATCCTCCTCAGGTTTGTCCCCAAAGATTTCTTGAACTTCTGGAGCTCTAGCTTGCTTCCTTTGGTTCTGAAGAGTCCTCTCAATCTCAGGATCATATAGAAGAGGCTCTTTGTCCTTGTTCCTCTACATAAATAATTTGAAAAAGGGAAAAGTGGGATTCTTAAAATCACAGTAAAGAGAATCTCAGTGAGGTACACTAAAGTGGAAGAGAAAAGAACTAAAACTAACTTAAAAAGAAAGGGGCAAACATTTAGGAATTGTATTATTTCCACTATAGCATATTGCATACCATTTTGAAGTCCTGGGTGTTAGCTTTTCAACGCAACTGAAACCGCCTCATTTGGACCTTTGTAGTTCAAATTTTGATCGAATTAGTATGAAGAGGTCAGGATTGACAGCTTAGCAATACCTTCATTTCTTCATGAATTCTCTCAACTTGCATGCTTTTCTTTCTTCGAGCCATCCTTTGCCTTCAAAACCTTAAATTAGTTAAACAAACACATCAATGCATTGAATGAAATAGAAGTGAAATTAAAATTATCAATTTTACGCATAAAAGTATGGTTTTCATCATTAAGCACAATTAGGAGAAATTCACAAAACTATGCAATTTTAATGAATAAATGCAAGAGAAGTCAATAAAATCCACCCAATTAAAGCAAATAAATACCATGAAAATAGATTCATCACATTCCCACACTTAAACAATAGCATGTCCTCATACTAAAGTCAAGAAGGATAAGACTAAGGGATGCAACACTTATTCAAAATAAACTATCTATATGCAATCTACCTAAATGCATGCAACTACTTGGTCAAAATAAATTAATTTCCAAGAATACATATATGAACATAAGGCTAAGGCAATCACAATCAAATCAAATCCACAACTGAATTGAGTTATTGAAAAGAATCATAAACTTGCAAGATAGAAATAATAACCGGTGGAAACATAGAATTGAGCAATCAAACCTCTCACCGGATGTGTATACGCTCTAGTTGCTCAAGTGTATAGCAGTATAGGGTTGATTCACTCAATTCTCCTCTAATTATGCTTTCTAATATTTGTTCTTCTTCTAACTATCAAAAATTATTCAATGTATGCATACAAATATCATGAGGACATTTCCAGAGGTTGTAATGGGACTAAGGTCAAAGTAAGATTGTATTTGGTCAAGTGGACTAGAATTTGAATCTTTGATTAACTTAAACTTCCACCTAATCTACAACAACCTATTCACTTCTAATGCAACCTAACTACCCATTCTTCACTTTTTCACACACATGCATTCTCTTTTTTATCACAACCCATATGCATTGATTATTATTGAACTTCCCTTTAGGGCAAAGATCCCCAGCGGCAGCTCTGGCTCAAAAGCAATGCTTCCCTCTCCGTGATACTCTCACCCTCACTTGTGTCTTTCTCCTGCTGGTGACACAGCAGCGGCGACGGTGGCAGTGATGCCCATCGGCGCTATCTCCGTTTCCCTCTCTTCCTTCTTCTTCCTTGATCCCCCTCATATCTCTTTTCCCTTTCTTTATTTTTTCTTTTCTCATAGGTCACGACTAGAAGGTAGGAAGGGGAGTAAAGGTTAGGGTTTTTGGTGGGTGGTGTCAAATTTACAATTCACAATTTACCGGCAAGTGCACCGGATCGTACCAAGTAATAAACTCAGGTGAGTGAATATCGATCCCACAAGGATTAACGGATTTAGCAAACAATAGCTAATTGATTATTCTAGTTAGACAATCAAAATTTAGGGTTTCAATAGCAACTAACATAAAAATAGAGAATTAAATAAAAGCAAACTAAAATTGGTTAAGAGAATAATATGATAAAGATAGTTAAGGTGTTAGAGATATTTAAATTTATGGATTAATATTCAATGTCAACTACCTTGATCATGCAAAGATTATGTTTATGACAAACCCCAAGTGATTAAATTCCTATTCCTAGCAGGGGCGGAGCTACATACATAATTTTTTACATGTAAATTATATCTAAATTTCAGTTTAGCCCCCCTTAAAATTTTATTTTAGTCTTATTTTATTGTGTAAATATTTTTTGCCCCCCTCTAATATTTTATCTAGTTCCGCCCCTAATTCCTAGGCAATTCAATCTCCTCTAATGCAACCAACCGTCAATCCCTTGATCACTCAATTGCATTAGAGGGCGAAGTTCAAATTCTGATTTATAAACCACACAACCCTAAGAACCCAAAAGCATAATGCAGTTATATGTCACATACTACATTAAGTCTAGACAATTAGGAATTATCATAGATTGATTTCATGCTATAATTTTAATGATATAACTTTTTCAAGACTCAAATAGAATTCATAATCATTAATTTTTAGGATGAAGAACGAAATCAATTCTTAAACAATAATAAAAACATTAATTAAGAGTAGAAGAACAAATAATTATTAATCTATCAAAGTAAATAGAGCTCCTAACCTTAACAATGGAAGATTAGTTGTCCATGTGAAGAAAATTTCAAATTCTAATCTAATGTAAAACCTAAAACTAATGAGGAATATAAGATGGAAGGGTGGGAGAGTGAGTGTACGGTTGGGGAGGAAGGAAGTCCCCTTTTTATAGTAAAACCTCTAAGACTAAACTTAGAATTCAAGTTCAAACTAAATAAAAACAAAATCAAATTTAATCATTCAAATTTAAACTAAATCAAAACAAAATCTAATCTAATCAAATCAAATATTTTCTTAATGAATCTTTGACTAACTAGTGATCTTCCTTATAATTTAAGCTTGGTATCTTCAAATCTTCATTAATTACGAAAATTTCTCAGGTCTCGGGCTATTGTAGGTGTTTGGCACCTCTTTTTACATAATTCTGCACTTTCTTGCTACTTGTCGGGTGCTAAATGCCGAAGGAGTGGCGTTTAGCGCCGGGAGTCCCGGGAAGAATTGCTGTAGGATGCGGTTTAGCTTTAAATGCCAATGTCGCGGTGTTTAGCGCCATGATGCCAAAGAAAAATCATAGACTATTATATATTGTTGGAAAGCTCTAAAAATTAGCTTTCTCATGCTTCTAAAACTGTGTCTATTGGATCTCTATAGCGCAAGTTATTCTCATTGGGGTGTGAAGATTCAGTGTTGACAGCATCCACGAATTCTCTTTACACTTGTCTTTAATTCTTGGTTCTTCATTGTTCTTTTGCTTCTCTTTTTCTAACATTTTCCTACAAGAATTATGAAACCAAGAAAATCAAAGTACTAAGAAAAGCCTTGAAATCATATAATTATTAAGCAAAAGTCACAACTTTTCTATAAGAAATGCTAATGAAAAGTGCTTAAGATCCTCACATATCATAACACCAAGGAGGATTGGTTGCAATCCAAATTTGATTAGTTTGCCATTTCACTTATGCACAATTCAACACAATTGGTTATAATCTTTTAAGACCTTTGTCCGGATTAGATTATAGAATCTTTCCTTGAATCATCACCTTGAAGCAAGCTTATTTACTTTATTTTCATAGTTTATTTTCATTGGGTGCTTTGCACCTTGAGCCTAGCCATGACTCTAAATGTTTTGTCTCAAGTTTTGCTCGACACAGAAATACTACAAGCACATAATTAGGGAGCTCTTTGAGCTTATCATGTCCTTTGAACATTCTCCATCATTGGTGCTCAGAGCCTTTAGCTTTCTCCTTTTTTGGGGGGGGAGGGAGGGTGCTTTGTACCTTGAACCTAGCTGTGACTCTAAATGCTTTGTTTTCAAGCTTTTTTGCTTGATACATAAGCACTACAAGCACTAGACTAGGATGCTCTTTGAGCTTATTTTTCTTTCAATATTCTTATTCAGTGGTACTCAGAGCCTTTGGCTTCTCTTCAACCCCTTTTCTTTTTTTTCTCTTTTTTTTTGGTTTCATTACATGTTGCTCCTTCAAGGCTTTGTCAAGTGTAAAGATCCCATAATAGTCCACTAGACTAAGGCCTCAAGCAATTTGACTCAGCTTGTATTGAATATTCTTATTTAGTTTGGCCTTCCAAACTCACATTGTCATGCTCTTTATGATCAATCCCTTTTTCTTTTTGTTCATTCTTGGCAAATGATCCTTACCTAAATTTAGGAGCAAGCACAATTATAATTGTCATGTTGTGATGGACAAGTAATGATATGCACTTGACTAACAAGACTCATAAATGCATCATATAGGATATAATAAGATAACATATGAATATAATTAAAAAGGAAGAAAACAAATAGAAGTCAACAACTTTAATTCTCATTGCCGTCATTATCCTTTTAGGCTATGTAATGCATAGCCACCAACACCAAACTTAGAATGATTGCTTATTCTCAAGCAACAAAAAAATAATGGTGATGGAAATAGGAATAATCATGATTGTTTAGTGGATATAAGAAAGCAAGGCAGAAGCTCATTCAAATAAAAGAAATAAAATTAAAAATAAAATGAAAGAAAAGACAAAATAAACATGTTGCTAATGTATTGTCATGGGGGAGTGGACCTTGCATGGGTGAAGTGTGGCAACACCAAACTTGGTGTGAGAACACCAAACTTAGTGTGACACAATCAATGAAAAGCTTGACTAAGTACCCAATGAAATACAAGCATCATGTTGGTGTAACAACACCAAACTTAATCCATGAAATACATATCCAGCATGAAGCAAAGAAATAAAATGAAAAAAATTACCTAACGTTAGGTTGCCTCCCAACAAGCGCTTCTTTAATGTTACTAGCTTGATGGTTAGTTCTTGCATTTTCTTCCTCTTCTTCCAGTTGGTTAAGAGAAATTACTTCAATGGACATGAAAAGAAAAAGGATACCCACTAAAAAGTAACCCCCATACTACTCTCTGATTCACTAGGACCAATGAAAACATATTCAAGTGTTGAGGAGAAGACTTCAATTCGAATGTGGGTGGTGCATTCAGATGTGGGTGGTGCATTCAGATTTTTCCTCCCGGAAGCTTGCATACATAGATTTAAAGGGACTTGTATAGCTTCCTCCTTAATTATTGGAATATGCAAGTATAGAGTGTGCATGGCTTCCTCTTTTGTTTGTGCATCTTCATCTTCTTCCATGTGTGAGGGTGGAGAATTCTCTAATTCATTAGAGTATGAACTCCTTTGATTAACTCTCTCACATTCTTTTGTAGGATCTTATATTGCTTCTCGTAGGTGGGAGTTTGTTCGTTCCTCTGCCAAATGCTTGGTAATTAACTTCACATATTTCTCTATTTTTTAACACTCATTTTTATATCATGTATGCAACTTTGAGTAGTATTTCTTAATTCTTTCATGGCAAGATCAAGAGCTGATAGTTCTTGATATGAATAAGGAGATGATGGTTCTTGATATGAATAAAAAGATGAGGGTCCTTGATATGAATAGAGAGATGGTGGTTCTTGATATGAATAATTGGAGGATGGCTCCTAATATGAGTATGGAGATAATGGCTCTTGGTATGAATTGAGAAATGATGGTTCTTTGTATGAATAAGGAGATCGTAATTCTTGATAGATGGAATATGGAGCACTCTAGTTTCCTTGGCCTTGACATTTTTAACCAAAATCTGGATAGTTCCTCGATCTATAGTAATATGAATCATTCTTTGAGTGTGAGTAGTAACCCATGTGATTTCTCTCTATTATTTTTCTTAGCACAAAACACAACCGAATCAAACGCACCATATGGTAAAAAGAGAGAAAAAGGAGAAAGAATAGAAAGAAATAAATTTTTATTTATTTTTTATGAAGAGAAAACAAAAAAGTGTCTAATCTAGGTAATTAATCAACTAGTAGTTGTTAATCACAATTAATCCCCGGCAACGGCGCCAAAAACTTGGTGTGAAATTTGTAATCCACAACTTACCGACAAGTGTACTGGGTCGTACCAAGTAATAAACTCAGGTTAGTGAGTATCAATGCCATGAGGATTAACAGATTAAGCAAATAATAGTCAATTGATTATTCTAGTTAGACAATCAAAATTTAGGGTTTCAATAGCAAATAACGTAAAAACAGACAATTAAATAAAAGCAAACTAAAATTAGTGAAGAGAATGATATGATAAAGATAGTTAAGGTGTCGGAGATATTTAAATTGCCGAATTAATATTCAATGTCAACCACCTTGATCATGCAAAGATTATATTTATGGCAAACTCCAAGTGATTAAATTCCTATTCCAAGGCAATCCAATCTTCTCTAGTGCAACCAACCGTCAATTCCTTGATCACTCAATTGCATTAGAGAGTGAAGTTCAAATTTTAATTTATAAACTACACAACCCTAAGAATTCAAAAGCATAATGCAATTATATGTCACATACTACATTAAGTCCAGGAAATTAGGAATTATGAGAATTGGTTTCAAGCTGTAATTCTACTGATATAACATTTCCAAGACTCAAATGGAATTCAAGTAGAATTAGAGTTATTTCCCAATAATCACTAATTCTTAAGATAAAGAATGAAACCAATTCTTAAACAATAATAAAAATATCAATTAAGAGTAGAAGAACAAATAATTATTAATCCATCAAAGTAAATAGAGCTCCTAACCTTAACAATAGAGGATTAGTTGCCCATGGTGAAGAAAATTTTAAATTCTAATCTAATGTAAAACCTAAAACTAATGAGGAATATAAGATGGAAGAGTAGGAGAGTGAGTGTGCGGTTAGGGAGGAAGGAAGTCCCCTTTTATAGTAAAACCTCTAAGACTAAACCTAGAATTCAAATTCAAACTAAATAAAAACAAAATAAAATCTAATCATTCAAATTCAAACTAAATCAAAACTAAATAATTAAATCAAATTTTTTCTTAATCTTCGACTAACTAGTGATCTTCCTTGTAATTTAAGCTTGATGACTTCAAATCTTCATTAATTACGAAGATTTCTCGAGTCTGGGGCTGTTATAGGCATTTAGCACCACTTTGGTGGCATTTAGTGCCTCTTTTTATACAATTTTGCACTTCCTTGCTGCTTGTCGGGTGCTAAACGCTGGGAGTCCCGAGAAGAATTGCTGCTGGACGCGGTTTGGTGCTAAATGCCAATGTTGTGGCATTTAGCGCCATGATGCCAGAGAAAAAGTATAAACTATTGGATATAGTTGGAAATCTCTGAAAGTTAGCTTTTTCATGCTCCTAAAACCGTGTCAATTAGATCTCTATAGCTCAAGTTATGCTCATTGGACTGTGAAGAGGTCATGATTAACAGCATCCATGAATTTTCTTTGCACTTTTCTTTAGTTTTTGGTTCTTCCTTGTTCTTTTTCTTCTCCTTTTCTAACAATTTCCTACAAGAATCATGAAACTAAGGAAATCAAAGTACTAATAGAAAAGTTTTGAAAATCATATAATTATTAAGGAAAAGTCACAACTTTTCTATTAGAAATGCTAATGAAAAGTACTTAAGATGCTCATGCATAAGTAGGTATAAGGATGATTTTGTAATTTCTAATAAAAATAGGGTAAAGCAGTAATTAAAAATCAATTTTAATCAAACAATAAATATATATAAAAATATCATTTATTCATCAACTTGTATATTATTTTTCAAATAGTATTCTAATTCAAGAATTAAAGATAATTAAATTAATTAATTTTTTAATTCATAAAGTAAGATTAAAAATCTAAACACTCAAATTAAGGCATATAAAATTCTGCTTATGTTTTAATTTCTAAAGTTTTAAATCATAAATAATAAATTACTCAAATAATATAAAAATCTCTGAAAAAAATAATCTTGATTAGATATAATAAATCGTAAATAACTTATTATTTAACATACAAAAATCCGGAGTCTTATATTGGGAGATACGCAGATACAACCGTAGGCACACATTCACTATAGGAATGTTTTCACAAGATCATTCCAAACTGGACTCGGATATAGTTGCTGAGACTATAAGGTCATTAGTTGAGACTGACCCATCCATCAAGGTGAAATCTATTAGGGGTGTAAGTTACCGAACCAGACCAAAATTTATCGCAAAACTATACCAAAATTTACAACAACCGAATAAAAAACCAAAAAAACCAGTTTTTTTTTGTTTTTTCGAATTAAGCAGATCGGTTCGGTTCGGTTTTCAGTTGGCTCAACAAAAATCGAACCGAACTGAACCGAATAATGGGTTCAGAAATACTCATTTTTACAAGTTTGCCCTTTAACCTAATAACCAAAACCCCAAATTCCTAACTTACCACTCACCACTCACCACAGCCACACACAACCCCCCAGCACAAAGCTTCAGTAAACTCACTTCCCTCTTTCTCCTCCATGCCTGACACTCTGAGAGAATAAGAGCCTGAGAGAGCCAGTGAGCCAGAGAGCTACCGCCATCCTTTAGAGTTCAGTCGCAAGTCGTCCATCGTGACAATGAAGGACTTCGTCGATCTCCATCGCGCCATCATCTAACCGTAGTCTTCACGCCGTCATCGATATTCGTCTGAGCCGTTCTTTTCCGTCGTCGAACAAACCCTTAGTCCGAGCCCTCTCCTACAACTCAATTTTTTCTTCTAAGGTTAGTAACTTGGTTTTTTCACAATTTGTTGCAATTTATGAGATTTCTTGTTGCTGGTCTATTCTTATTGCTCTCATAAAAATTCATTGTCATAAGGTTGTTCATGCATGTCTATCGGTACTTGGTAGGAATTTGGCAACAAAATCCAACCTTTGTGATAAGATTTGCCACTCACATACATACATCATGGAGAAATTTTCATTCTACTGCTAAAAGAATGCATTGCATTTTCTATACATGTTTTTATTTTATTTTATTTAGTATCTTATGGTGAATGAATGTGTTTTTTGGCATCTTGGAAGCTGATCTCACAAATAATTTTATTTATATCAAAAATATTATATGTCAAAAAGTCTTGAAATGTATTAAAATGGAGAGCAAGTTAGACATAATTTATGCCAAAAATATTATATGACAAAAAGAATATTTAAGAATCTATTGAGATGAAGTTTGAAATGGAGAGAGTACAAATGATAAATATTTTCTGTAAAAGTTTAGGAAGAATTTATCTTTTTAGTTGTGTTTATCTTTTTTTTCATAAGAAAAAACAATATATTAAGAACACATAAAAGAACTATAAATTATTAAGCTGTTCGATAAAAATATTCTTTAAATTTATTAATACTAAAAATAGTTTTGTTAACTTAAGAACACATCTTATGCATACTATATTTGGAAAACTCACAAATATTTTTTATATTCACTATAAGATTAATCATTATATACTATTCCCAACTTTATTTTAACTAACCAAATAGTATTTCCATTATGATTGTTTTTATAGCCTTTGATTGTTTTTATCTTTATATATTGCTGTTGCTTTAAAATGTTATTGTTGCTTTAATAACCTAGTATGTTGTTGTTGCTGTTGCTTTATTTTGCTTTTACTACTGTGTTTTGAACTTAGTACGTTTTGTAATTTGTTGCTGTTGCATAAATGCTGGAAAGTGATTTTTTGAACAAGTTTAAATGCTGATTTATCAATAAAATTGCTGTATTTGTTGTTCATTGTTATGTTTATATATGTATATATATATATATAGCCAACAAGCAATGAACAGCCCAATGAACCGAGGCCTGAAGTTGGAGGTGAAAATGTTGAGTCCGTAGTACGTACTTCAACGGACAGCGATGTGCAGATCAAACCCCCGCCCCATCCTAAATCAAAGAAGAGGAAGGTTAATTCAACTAATGTGGGTGCAACTCCGGGAGCAACTCCTACAAATCCAACTCCAAGCACTGTGAAAACTGATGAAGAGGATGGCAAGGATGATCCCAATAAAGATAACAAAAAACCTTCCAGACCTAGATCTTGGACTTCGGAACACTTTACAAAAGGATCTAAGTCCAAGCCATCACATCCTAGGGCTAAATGTAATTGGTATGGAGCATCATATGCATATGATTCTCATAGAAATGGTATAACTAATATGCAAAATCATTTGTTGAATCAATGTAAAAAGTTTTCTAGGGACTCAGGTGATCCTAGTCAAACAATTCTTACCTTTCAACAAAATCAAGAGGGTAAAGGGGTATTTACTGCAATTACTTTTGATGCTTAAATGTGTAGAAAAGTCCTTGCTAGGATGATAATTATTGATGAGGTACCATTCAAGTTTGTTGAGGGGGAGGAATTCAGATTCTATATGAGTATTGTGCAACCTACGATTCTACTTCTGGGAAGGATTACTGTTTAACTACTGATTGTTGGACTTCTGTGCAAAATCTGAATTATATGTGTCTTACTGCTCATTACATTGATCATGATTAGAAATTTTAAAAGAGGGTTATCAATTTTTGTCTTATTAAAAATCACAAAGGAGAAAGAATTGGTAGAAAAATTGAGAGATGTCTTTTGGGGTGGGGGATATCTAAAGTGTTCACAATTACTATTGATAATGCTAGTTCTAATGATATTGCAATATCTTATCTAAGATACACTTGTCTAATTATTGTCGCATGAATAGGTTCAAAAATTTCAAAAGGTTAGGGGAGAGAGATGCAGTATATGCTTTAATGCAAGGTGGTATTCCGAGGAATCTTGATTGGGACAATGCAAAACACTTTATGGAATTCTTGAAAACTTTGCATGATGTGACAAAGAGCGTGTCCGGTAGTTTGCTTGTGACTTCTTCTCAATATTTTCATGAGTTTTGTAAAATATTGCGAGTGTTCAAGGCTTCTTGTGGTAGTCGAGATCCATTACTTGGGAGTATGGCTGAGAGGATGAAACTTAAGTATGACAAGTACTGGGGTAACATAAAAAACATTAATATGATTATTTTGTTGTTGTGGTTCTTGATCCTAGATACGAGTTGAAGTTTGTGAACTTTAGCTTTGAAAAGCTATATGATAAGGATGATGCTGATTTTTTGTGTACAAAAGTGAAAGAGACCTTCTCCAAGATGTTTGAATGGGGATAGATCTTTTACTTCAGCAACAATAGATGGTGCATCAAATGTGGGAGTACCTGTTGGCGACATGGCTGGTGATTTTTTCAAGGAGATGCATTTTCATGAGATCATCAACAAGAATGAGGTGGATTTGTATTTGATGGATGGTTTAGAGAAGCCTCGTGATCAAAATTCTTTTGACATTTTGAATTGGTGGAAGGTAAATTCTAGCAAGTATCCTATCTTATCCCAAATAGTTAGAGATGTCTTAGCAATGCCAGTCACGACTGTTACTTCAGAATAAGCTTTTAGCACCGGTGGAAGAGTGCTTAACAACTATAGGAGTTCTTTAACTCCAAAGACAGTTGAGGCATTGATTTGCACACAAAATTGGCTTCGTGCTTCTCCAATAGCAACTGATTTTGAGGAGCTTATTGAGGAGTTTGAAAAACTTGAATTAGTTATGCAAAAAAGAAGTTTGAAGTTCCTTTCACAGTTTATGTTTATAATTTATAATCTATATTATGTTTATGTTTATAATCTATATTGATTACTTTGTTTTGTATTTGTAGAAATTGCACCAACTCGAGAAGATGATGATGCGTCTGGTGTGGATTCAAATTAAGCATGGTGGCTATTTTGGTTTTTATTTGGTTTAAAGTGACTGTTTCAGTTTTTTAAGTGTGTTTGTTTTTGTTGTTTGCTAGACATTTTTAATTATCTTTGTCTTATGTTTAATTGTTGGGACAAGTTTGTATTGAATTTGGATGTCATATACTCTTGTTATTCTAGTTTATTGACGGTTTTAAACTTCATTTTATGATGATTTAATTCTGATTATTAGGTTTAAAAACACCAAAAAAACCGACCGAACTAAATCGCTATTGGTTCAGTTCGGTTCGATTTGGTTGTCCAAAAAATAGCCAACCGAACGGTTGGCATTGTTGTAAAACCGAACAGGTCGATTCGGTTGATTTTCGGTCCAAAATCGAACCAAATTGAACCAATTACACTCCTAAAATCTATAATTGCAGAAGTTCAATCAAGGTTCAACTACACCATCAGTTACCAAAAGGCTTGGTTGGCAAAGTAGAAGTTTATAGCCAAAGTTTTCGATGGTTGGAAAGATTCTTACCAAACTTTGTCATGGTGGTTCTCTGTCATAGTTCGGAAGATGCCTGGCTCAATTGTCCAAATAAAAAAATGACCCTGTACAACAAGAGTGAGGAGGCAGACGATATCAAGATATTTCACCGTGTATTTTAGAATTTCAATCCATGTATTAGAGCGTTCAAGCATTGCAAGCATCTGATTCATGTTGACGACATACACCTTTACGAAAAATACAAAGGTGCACTTTTGGTTGTTGTTGCACAAGATGGGAACTAAAATAATGTACCTATTATTTTTGCTCTCGTGGAGGGAGAGACCGCTGATGTGTAACACTTTTTTTTTCAGTAATGTACGAAGACATGTTAGAAAAGACGGCGTGAGTATAATCTCAGACCGACATGAGTCAATCCGGGTAATAGTAAATTATTTTGGAGGTAATTGGCAAATAAAATTCATGTTATACTGATATAACAAAAATATATTTATTCATTAAATATGTTTATTAATTTAAATGAATGAAGATTATAATAAATAATTATTTATTAATTATACTAATTTACATCAATATAAATATTTTGATTACTAATCATAAATAAAAACACTTATTTATTTAAATATTAAAATAAATAAATACAAATATTTATTAAAATACAAGAAAAAAATAATATTTATTTATTGAAATCTTTATTTTTGAAAAATAATAACATTTATTTATTTATCAATATTTAAACTATCTATTAAATGCATAAAAAATAATCACATTATAATAAAAAAATCAAAAAATTATATATTCACATTTATATAAAATAAAATAATATTATACTGAACAAACAAAAATATTATCCTAAAATAGTTTAATATATGATACTAATAATAACAAAAATAATATTAACTATAATTTGAAAAAATTAAATACATAAAAAAATAAAATTTATCAACTTACATAAACTAAATGATCCAAATAATTGCTAATATGTTCTTTAGGATCTGTATAATCATGAATTATTTTTAATTAATACAAACTTATAATATATTTTTTTTATATATGAAATCACTCTTTTTTCTTAACACTAACTCTCCTCCTTTTTTTTTTCGGAGATTTCCTCCCCAATATCTCTCTCTTCTCCTAAATGACCTTCATTAAATGAATGCTGGGAGAGGGTTGAGCTCAAATTAAAGAACTTCAACCCTACCTTGCTTATTCTTGGAGAAAGGATGTGTCCTCTGCATGCAGACACTGCTCCAACACGTCCTCCTCATATTGAATAGGGTACTGTAACTCTTCGAAAACGTGCGAAATTTTTTACGAAAGTTACATGGATTAAGTGACTCAATAATTTTTACTTTTGAAAAATAATTATAATAAAATCTCTCCTATTTTTATATGAAATTATTTATTTAAAAAAATTTCCATGATTTTATTTTTTAGAAAATATAACGATACCAAATATAAGAAAAAAAATTAATTATAGACACAGACGCACAAATTTTTATCTCAAAATAAAAATTCATGTATCGTTTGTATTATCTAAAAAGTATAACATAATATAATATTAAATTTAAATAAATATAAAAAAACTGCATGAATAAAATAATTTGAGATCAAATTATCCGATTGTCCTAATCATAAATTGCAAACATTTTTGTCTTGAATGACTTTTATATAATTTGCTACAAGTACATAATTCACTGTAAGATATATAAAATACGGATACATTATGTTTTTTTGTTTTTAAAATTTGTCAAAAATTTTAAAAATATTTTTAAGTTTTATTTTATTTTAATTTGGTCTTAAAAATTTTTTATTAGTATTAAATATATTTCTGATAACTAAATTTTTAAAAAATTTAAAACCAATTTAACAATAATGTATAAAAATTATGCTTGATTTAATTGTATTGAGGATTGATCTTATGAAATTATTGTTAAATTGGTCTTAAATTTTTTGAAAAAATAGCCGTCAGAAGTATATTTGATGCAAATAAAAATTTTTTGGAATACAATTAAAACAAAATAAAACTTATAAATATTTTTAAAATTTTTACCAAATTTCAGAGAGAAAAAATATACTTTACCCTAAAACAAATTATATTAGAAGTAACTAAACACATATTGAAAATGGATCCTCTCTATTTTTTTTATCACAAAGGAGAATAAAGTGTAATTTTCCACCTTTAATTCTACAAATGGGACTAAAAATAAATGAGAGAGAGAATACAATGAAGAGTGAGATCTTCCACTGGATACCATCTAGTTTTTTTTCCACTGGAAAGGATCCACTTCCCATAATATGTAGGAGGGCAAAACGAATTACTAGGGATCACTATGGAGCTTAAGGTTAGTTTGGGTTGGTTTTTAAAAAAATATTTATTTTTTCATTTTTTTTTAAATTTTAAAAGATAAAAACTATTTCACATCTGGATAGGCCTTTTTTTCAAAAAAAGTTTTAAGTATTAAAAATATTTTTTATTTTTAATTTTTTTAAAGTAATGTATTGTTAGCTTTTAAAAAAAAATTTATTTTTTAAATAACTATTTTTTAAAAAAAATATATCCAAATAAATTTAAAATTGAATAAAAGTACTTTATTTTTTAAAAGAATACTTTTAAACTAAAGAGAAAAACAATTCAAACTAACCAACACTTGGTAGTGTGGCCAACAAACTATCATGAATTACATGTAAATTTAATTCAAAAGTCTTTCCAACAAATTATAAAGATGATTAGATCTGCTTCGTCTATGGCCTACCTTTATGTGATACTTGCATTGTATGCTTTTGAAATCTCTCGAGTGATGTTTTGGAAGGAGATGAAAATGGATGGTTTATCGTCGGATCAAACGAACTTATAGGTTTTTGATGAAAATGGAAGGAGATGAAATCTCTCCCCAGTTGCACATAATTTATGGCTGCCTCCTACAGTTTTCTGTATACATGTAATTTGTGGCAATAAATAATGAACTACTTTAATTCGTACCCTCACATGGATCATGCTCAAACACTTAAATACTTAAATGTGGCAATTCATTATAGGTTATCGCGAATTATGTTAAATTATGTAATTTATAGAAATCTCTAACAAATTACATAGAAACGAAAGAGGACTGAAATGTAAATTTTTTACAAAAGTTACAATTGGATAATATTTAACTCAATTTTATTTATTTAAGTAATTTGCAAAATAATGTAATTATTAGACTATAAATTCAACTACACAATTAGAACGCAAGAGAAAATATTAAATAAAAGATTTTGTACCAGCTATTAATTAAAGGTGATGAACAAATAAAAAATAATCAAATAAGAGTAAAGTTAAAAAATCCTAATTTATGCTTTTAATTGTGCACCTAAAGTTTAAAAACTTATGATGTATGAACACTGATACGGACACGGATACGAGACACAACATAACACGAGACACGCATATATATAAAATATAAGATAATTTTTAGATAAATTATAATGATATTTTGATATTTTATTGATATTAAAACATAAACTAATTTTTTAATTATTTTAATATCTTGTTTTAATTATATAAAATATTTAAAATAATTTTTATTTTAATAAATAATAATATATACTATTTTTCAGTGTTCTGAAAATCGAACTGGACTGGCCGGTTCAACTGGTTAACCGAAAACCGGTTTCCTAGCCAATTCGGTTGAAGTAAAAAATTGTCTGGCAAAAAACCAATGAAAACCAGTCAAACCGGCAATTAATCGGTGAACCGCTTGAACCGGATAATTTTTTACCGATTTTTAATTTAAAAAATAAAAAATATATATAAAACCCTTCCCTTCTCTTTCGCACACACCCACAACCCAGTCACCACCCAGCCCCTCTCTGTCTGTCTCTGATCTCCACACAAAACCCTAGCCGCTCTCTTTCTCCCAGACCGCCAGCAGCAGCAGCTGGCGACCAGCGCCGCCGTCACCGACGAACTCTTCTCCTCAGCCAGCGTCGAGCCCCGCCATCGCATTCTCTTCTCCTGGATCGCTTCACCTCACGTCGCCAGATATGCTCGCTGTTGATGTCACCGCCTCTGTCTTCGTCGTCGCTGGCCACCTTGAAATCGTGTTTCCATCGGTCCGTCCTCATCGTCAATCCCTCTCTCTTGCGCGTCAAGCCTGTCTTCAATCCCCTCTGTGCCCGAGCTCACTTTCCCTCTTCCATCGCCGTCACTTGGATTCCTCCTTTGCCGCCGATCTTCAATTTACTTTTGCTTGTTTTAGTACTTTATTTGGTTTCTGATTTCTGATTCTGAGTTTGCTAATTTCTGCTTAGCTTGAGTTTATGAATTTCTGAGTTTGTAAGCAGATCCCTACCCTGCTTCAGTTTTCATTTTTGGGAGTTAATTGCTGTTTTTTTGGATTTGATTATGTTGATTGTTGCTTGTTTGTCTGGGTTAATTGTTGTTTTTTCATTGCTGCCTTCTGCATTTGATCTCTATTGGGTGCTGCTATCTTCTGGTTTTTAGTTTTTTTATTTTGTTAATTAAATAAATTAATCAGATTTTTGTGATTTCGTATTTGTAAGTTTTAAATTATGAGTTTGTTATGTTTTTAATTTGTTACTGCAATTTGATTTCATAGTCTGTTTGTTTGATTTCAAATTTAAATTTAAATTATGATTATGTTTGCAAATTCAATGGTTAGTAGTTATTACTAATTTGTTTGTTATTTATTATTATTAGGTTATAAATTTAAATTTTAAATTTTAAATTTTATTAGGTTAAATTTTATTGAAATTTAAATATTTAAAATTATATAGTAAATTTTTAATAATTTTATTTAATATTTAATTAATCGGTCGAATCCCGGTTGAACCATTAAATCAGTGAATCAGTCACCTCACCGGTTTATTGATCTGTCTGATTCTCGCAACCTTGCTATTTCTAAATTTATTTTAAGAATACATGTTAAGAATAAGGTTGGATACATTAGCATGTGATTGTATTTAGGTGTGTCTGTTTGTGTCTGGAGAATTTTTTTTATTAAGACACATTTGGACACAGTAGACATGTGTGTTAGACAAGTGTCGATGGGTTTCATATTTAAAACGTGTCCGACATGCAGAGATGACAACTCAACAAAGTGTCTATGCTTCATAGCTTAAAAGAGTTTAAAGAAAAATCAAATATAAATGTTATTTTTTAAAAGCATAAAACAGGTAAAAAAAGTTAACAACTTTCTTTATTTAGAAACTAAGAGGATAATTACGAGGATAAACCAAGACTTTAAATTATTTTTCATCAGATAATAATACCTAGTATCTTATTATTAACAAGAATATCAATATAACTAATATATAAATGTCCTGATATCTCCTAACATTCCCAATTAAACTTAAGTGGAAGCTAATGAAATTATGTTGAGTTTGGCCATAAGATTTCAAAATCTAGCATTATGATGAGCAATATAAATAGTAATTCAGTTGTCACAATAAAAATCAATTGTGAAGGCAGAAGAGTCCTCATGTCTTCAACAAGTCAATGAATCAAGATTAATTCATAAGTGTGGTGAGCATGATACTCAGCTTTGGTGCTTGATCAAGCAGTAAAACTCTATTTTTTGACACGCCATGAGATAAGAAAGTCACCAAAACATAAATAGTAGCCATAAGTATAATGACAATTATTAAGGTCATTGGCCCAATCAATATCAGAATATGCTTGAAGAATAAGAGAAGAATGAGTAGAAAAATAAAAACATGAAACATAGTGTTTTTAATATAGCAAAAAATCTGAAAAACAACAGCATAATAAGTACTACGAGGGATTGATAAATTTATATAACAACATAATCAGGACATGAAATATTAAGACGTGTAATAATTAAGTAGGCAAGACTACTAAACCAATTTCATGGAGAGAGTTGGATTATCCAAAACATCTCGTCTTTAGTAGTAAAGTGAGCATTTATAACACGTCAATTCTCCATAGAGTTATTCTCAAAAATTCTGTGATGAGAAATTCGATAAATATCTGAAAATCACCTCATTATAAAATAATAAGGCGGATTTAGACTTGACAAGTGAAAAGAACAGTATAGATATATCATTAGGTTTAGTTAACTATGAACCAACACACATTAAACCGCTTTCTTTCTCTTGGTTCAGCCGAACCAGAGTCAAAATCCCATCATCAGAAGAACTTAACTATGATTAGCCTTAATTTTCTTACTTCTTCTACCTCTGATGACCAAACCTGAGAAGGAGCCCCAACCACAGTTCCACCTCTTGGTTAGCTCTTCCATTAAATGCTCATCCTTATGTGTTTTATTGAGAAGAAACCAACAAAACCTCTGCACCGTCTCATCCCACCTCCTCTTCTTCTATTTAATGAACCCAGTGCTTTTCATCCTCTTCAAAATTAAAACATGCACAAATGGAAGAAAGAACAGAGAAAAGAATGAAATGAAGCTGAGGGAGAAGGAAGGAGCCATCCAAAGCAAGAAGATAGACTGCATTCCTCATCATTTTGAATCTTTGAAGCATCCTTGCTGGGTGAGAACCAACAACTCTGTTTCTCTTCTTCTTCTTCAAATTCAAAGAAAGAAATTCTGTTCTTTCTCCTTGTTCCATTTCTGCCATTCTAATTTCAATTTCTGCTAGAACAGTGGTAACCATAAGTAAAAGAGGAGTGATAACTCTTCTCTTGCTCAAACTTGGATCGGCCACTTGTTCGTAGGGGGAGTGACCGAAGCTTCAATTTCGTGTGGTTAGGATCTCTAATTCAACGAAGAAGCATAAACAGAATTTTGAACTTCAAAAGAGGTAAGGGTTTGAATGTTTAGAAGGATATGTTTGTGACTGATTGATGGTACTGTTGGTGAATTGTAGGTTTGATAATGTTACTTGCGGTTTTATGTTGCTATGTGCAGAATTTACTTGAAGGCTAAAGGCCATGTTTTATGATTGAATTAGTTGGTAGTATAAGCTGTTGTGCTTGAGATGGGTTCTGTTATAACTAAACCCAGTTGAATGATGATGAATGATGATTTATTATGTGATTGAATGATAAAAAGTGCATGTGGAAATTCTGTTTTTAACATGATGCAGAAAAATGAATGTTCACTTGTGTATAAGCACTTGAAAACTTGGAAAATATTGACTCTGGATTTTTGGGACTGTGCTAATCACTCTAGCAACTTTGGTTAGTCACAACAAAGTTGGAATTATGGTTTTAGAGGAATTTTAGGCTTAAATATAAGATTTGGTATGTGAGGTTGTTGGAATCACTTGATGCAGAAATTATTTTTGGAAGAAATTATTATTTTTCTGTAATAGTCTGGACCACCTTTTTGGAAGAAATTATTTTTCTGTAAAACTTAAGTGTGTCTTGAATGTGCCATAAAATTTCAAGGGATTTGGCCAAGTGGTTTAAATGATATGAAGTTTTGAAAACAGTAGCTGCTGCATAATTTTTCTGGTTTTCTGGTTCTGCAACGTCAATTTCAAACCACTGGAACTTTTGTTTTACGTAACATTTTAAGTTGCTACTAAATGGGTTTTGAAGATCTGTATCTTCACTTTAATTGAGTACAAATTTCATGTTCATATCTATTTTGTAGACTTAATTAAGTCACTTGGAAGCTAGGTTGCTTGCTGGAAATTCTGAACTGATATATGAAAACAAGGCATTACTTCCAATTGAGAATTAATTAATCAAATGAAGTGATATGAACTTAAAACTTGTTTGTTCTGAAACTTAGAAAAGTTGAGTGTAATATACTCAAAATTTAGAAGCAACGGATTAGAATTGAAATTATATTGGATTTTATAAAAACACTACTACTTGCTGTTTTTCTGAATCTTTACAAGTGCAGTAGCAGAATTTTAAAACCTTGTATAAAATCCAATTCTAATCCAAATACAGTAGAATCTAATTCAAAGTAAACGTTAGGATCTCTAGCGTTACTTTGATAAGAGAGATAGTCCGTACGTAAGCTTTCACAAGATAAAAACCACACAAGACAGCAAGGTGCTGTTCCAACAAACCAAGAATAACAGTCTCGGGTTTTTCTCAATAGCTGGAGATAGACTGCCCCAAAAAATATGATTTTTAGTTCTTTAGAAACTTGAGTTCAATACAAACATGTGGACATAAAGTTTACGTAAATCTGAGTTTGTTTGTGATATTAATTGTTAGATAGAAAACCGGTTGCCAAAAAGGTATTAGGCTAAACAAGCTAAGAAATGAATAAGAATGCAAGTTACCCCGAAGAAGGTTAAAGTTAAAAGGGTGATGCGGAGGTATGTTTAGTAATATGGTGATGTGGATGTATGCTTAGTTATGTGGTGATGCAGAGGTATGTATATTTATAAGGTGATGCAGAGGCATGATGAAAAGACAGGAAATAAAAAACAATGAATGAAAAGGATAGTTGAAGGTTATTTATTTGACTTGGCCTTTGTGCCAAACTGCTAATGCAGAGGTGCCCGCCTGACTGATAGCCTATGATTGTTAATGCGTGAATGTCTGCCTAACTGATAGCATATTGTATGTTGAATGGGCATTTGTGCCAAATTGCTAATGCGAAAGTGTCTGCCTAACTGATAGCCTGAGATTGCTAATGCGGAAATGTTCGTCTAATGGATAGCACTGTTCCTTACTGTGATACACATTAAAATGTTATTATAATGAGGCCTAATTGACACGGATAACCGTGATACCAAGGTGTCTAATTGACACAGTAAAGGGACCATATTCGGGGTTCACTCCGAGTAACATCGGGTTGCGGGTAGACAACCAACGCATGAGCTCATGGCCTACACTAGGAATAGGCTTGCATCATAAATTGTTTGCACATTTGATTGTGATTGTTTACTGTTCATTCTTTCTGCAATGTGCCATCTGCTTCTTGTTAATTCTCTATTTTCTAATTCTTGTCTGTATTTTAAGATTATGACGTAACTTTCTCAAAGCTTAGAATAAGATAATAGAGTTAAGAATAATAGTCATAGAGAATAGCGTGAGAACGGCATTCATCCCAAAGAAAGATGCCAAGAAATACGGAAGTAGCTGAGAGACTTAGTAAGCGAGTTATTACGATAGAACCAAAACTCTAGGTTTCACAAGAAAGATACACTTTCACGATCACCTTATTGGGAATCATATAGGTTCTCACCCCTTCCTTTTCCCTTCCCCCACAGATGGAAGATCCAGACTTGATTGCCGCCACAGGAGTTATATTCAGAGAGGTACCAGAGGAGCACGTGTTGTCGGACCCTACAGGAGATGCTCGAAACTAGTCTTGAGCTGATGGTTGCAAAGTTTTGCCTCGACGGTAGAAAGAATGTACGATAGATGGTATTCATTCCTTAGACTTTGTTTTCCCTTACTTCTGTGGCATTTTTTGAGGGATAAGACTTGATATTTTCTTTTCTTTTAGCCCGGGTACCAATTTAAGGGTTTTCTATATGAACCAAGTATCTAGAAAGTTGTCAGTTATATATATATATAACTATGTCAAGTTTGTATGAACTAACTTAAGACGTATATATGTATGAAAGCTTTTTTGTGATCTTATTACTAAATTTAATTTTGCTGTTAGTCTGGTGTTTATCTTATATTGTATATCTCTGAAGATGTTCATGGTTTTGTTAATAGGTTTGTTAAAAAAAGTATGTTATAAAAATAAGTTAACATACGCGATTCCGTAGTTCGAAAGGCTTATATGTAGTAAATATTATCGAGTTTAGAGTTTTACAGGGCTACTGGGAAGTAACACCTGATGACTGGCAGTGATCTGGACCTGTCGGAAATTGGGTCATTACAACTTGGTATCATAGCAGTTCGTTCCTAATAGAGCCTGGGAATGGACTGACTATGCCTCGTCGCATACTCTGCTTTTTGTTTTCTCATGCTATTAGGGTATCTTTATTAATGCATTCAGCATGATCGTCTGTGAGCGCTTGTTCAGGAATTATTTATACTTGACCTGATGTGTTAAGGCTGATCACCTTGATGTTGATTGTTGGGAATGAATAAGACCTCAATGATTGTGAGTGGATGAATTTATCGATATAGGATTTCTCGCAACACCTGCGATTATTAGATAGACTGCCATCAGAAACTTTTAAACACCAATGACCACATTTGTGTGGCATGCAGCTATTGTACTTAGAAGTATGGTTGATTGATAAACATTGGGATATGAATAGTACTAGAATGCTAACGATGAATCCAAGACGACCCGATGTGAGTGATGTGCAGCAGAAGCAAGGTGACACGAGGTACGAATGTAGAGAGTTTCCATCGATTTTCCTTACGAACACCTTTAGGATCAAACCTTTTCTTGCGTAAGATAGTTGTTGAGATAGTTAAGATAGGATCTTTTGTGGTTTTATAACCCTTAAGATATACTCGAAGTTTCGAGGGCGAAACTTTTTGTAAGGTGGGTGGGATATAACACCCCAATTCTCCATAGAGTTATTCTTAGAAATTCTGTGATGAGAAATTTAATAAATATCTGAGAATCACCTCATTATAAAATAATAAGGCGGATTTAGACTTGATAAGTGAAAAGAACAGTATAGATATATCATTAAGTTTAGTTAACTATGATCCCACACGCATTAAACCGCCTTCTTTCTCTTGGTTCAGCCGAACCAGAATCAAAATCCCATCATCAGGAGAACTTAACTATGATTAGCCTTAATTTTCTTATTTCTTCTACCTCTGATGACCGAACCTGAGAAGGAGCCCCAACCCGAGTTCCACCTCTTGGTTACCTCTTCCATTAAATGCTCATCCTTATGTGTCTTATTGAGAAGAAACCAACAAAACCTCTGCACCACCTCATCCCACCTCCTTTTCTTCTATCTAATGAACCCAGTGCTTTTCATCCTCATCAAAATTAAAATATGCACAAATGGAAGAAATAACAGAAAAAAGAATGAAATGAAGCTGATGGAGAAGGAATGAGCCATCCACAGCAAGAAGATAGACTGCATTCCTCATCATTTTGAATCTATGAAGCATCCTTACTGGGCGAGAACCAACAACTCTGTTTCTCTTCTTCTTCTTCAAATTCAAAGAAAGAATTTATGTTCTTTCTCCTTGATCCATTTCTGCCATTCTAATTTCAATTTCTGCTAGATCAGTGGTAACCATAAGTAAAAGACGAGTGAGAACTCTTCTCTTGCTCAAACTTGAATCGGCCACTTGTTCGTAGGGGGAGTGACCGAAGCTTCAATTTCGTGTGGTTAGGATCTCTAATTCAAGAAAGAAGCACAAATAGAATTTTGAACTTCAAAAGAGGTAAGGGTTTGAATGTTTAGATGGATATGTTTGTGACTGGTTGATGGTACTGTTGGTGAATTGTAGGTTTGATAATGTTACTTAGGGTTTTATGTTGCTATGTGCAGAATTTAGTTGAAGGCTAAAGGCCATGTTTTATGATTGAATTAGTTGGTAGTATAAGCTGTTGTGCTTGAGATGGGTTCTGTTATAACTAAATCCAGTTGAATGATGATTTATTATGTGATTAAATGATAAAAAGTGCATGTGGAAATTCTGCTTTTAACATGATGCAGAAAAATGAAAGTTCACTTGTGTAGAAGCACTTGAAAACTTGGAAAATATTGACTCTAGATTTTTGGGACTGTGCTAATCACTCTAGCAAATTTGGTTAGTCACAAGAAAGTTGGAATTATGATTTTAGAGGAATTTTAGGCTTAAATATAAGATTTGGTATGTGAGGTTGTTGGAATGACTTGATGCAGAATTTCTGCGTATTTAGCAGTAACTTAAAATAAATTCTGGTAACAGTCCGGATCACCTTTTAGGATGAAATTATTTTTCTGTAACACTTAGGTGTGTCTTGAATGTGCCATAAAAATTTCAAGGGATTTGGCCAAGTGGTTTAAAAGATATGAATTTTTAAAAACAGTAGCTGCTGCAGAATTTTTCTGGTTTTCTGGTTCTGCAACATCAATTTCAAACCACCGGAACTTTTGTTTTACATAACATTTTAAGTTTCTATCAAATGAGTTTTGAAAATCTATATCTTCACTTTAATTGAGTACAAATTTCATGTTCATATCTATTTTGTAGACTTAATTAAGTCACTTGGAAACTGGGTTGCTTGCTGGAAATTCTGAACTGATTTATGAAAATAGGCATTACTTCCAATTGAGAATTAACTAATCAAATATAGTGATATGAACTTAAAACTTGTTTTTTCTGAAACTTAGGAAAGTTGAATGTAATCTACCTAAAATTTAGAAGCAACGGATTAGAATTGAAATTATTATGGATTTTATAAAAACACTGCTGCTTGCTATTTTTCTGAATCTTTACAAGTGCAGTAGTAGAATTTTAAAACCTTGTATAAAATTCAATTCTAATCCAAATGCAGTAGAATCTAATTCAAAGTAAAGGTTAGGATCTCTAGCGTTACTTTGATAAGAGAGATAGTCCGTACGTTAGCTTTCACAACATAAAAATCACCCAACAAGACAGCAAGGTGCTGTTCCAAAAAAATATGATTCTTAGTTTTTTAGAAACTTGAGTTCAATACGAACATGTGGACATAAAGTTTGCATGAATCTGAGTTCGTTTGTGATATTAATCGTTAGATAGAAAACTGGTCGCTAAAAAGCTATTAGGCTAAACAAGCTAAGAAATGAATAAGAATGCAAGTTACCCCTAAGAAGGTCAAAGTTAAAAGGGTAATGCGAAGGTATGCTTAGTAATATGGTGATGTGGAGGTATGCTTAGTTATGTGGTGATGCGGAGGTATGTATATTTATAAGGTGATGCGGAGGCATGATGAAAAGACAGGAAATAAGAAACAATGAATGAAAAGGATAGTTGAATGTTATTTGTTTGACTGGGCCTTTCTGCCATACTGCTAATGCAGAGGTGCCCACCTGACTGATAGTCTAAGATTGCTAATGCGGGAATGTCTGCCTAACTGATAGCATATTGTATGTTGAATGGGCCTTTGTGCCCAATTGCAAATGCGAAATTGTCTGCCTAACTGATAGCCTGAGATTGCTATTGCGAAAATATTCGCCTAATGGATAGCACTGTTCCTTACTGTGATACACATTAAAATGTTATTATAATGAGGCCTAATTGACACGGGTAATCGTGATGCCAAGGTGTCTAATTGACACAGTAAAGGGACCATATTCGAGGTTCACTCCGAGTAACGTCAGAATACAGGTAGACAGCTGACACATGAGCTCATGGCCTGCACTAGGAACAGGCATGCATCATAAATTGTTTGCACATTTGATTGTGATTGTTTACTGTTAATTCTTTCTGCAATGTGCCATCTACTTCTTGTTAATTCTCTATTTTCTGATTCTTGTCTGTATTTTAAGATTATGATGTAACTTTCTCAAAGTTTAGAATAAAATAATAGAGTTAGTAATAATAGTCAAAGAGAATAGCGTGAGAACGGCGTTCATCCCACAGAAAGATGCCAAGAAAGAGTTATGTTAGAGCCCACGATACGGAAGTAGCCGAGAGACTTAGTAAGCGAGTTATTACGATAGAACCAAAATTCTAGGTTTCACGAGAGATATACGCTTTCACGATGTCACCTTAGGTAGTGTTTGTTTGTAGAGACACGACAGAACAGGACACTAAGACAAAGACAATAGGACAGAGACATTAAAAATTATGTTTTGTGTATCGTGTTTGGATACGATGGATAGGATACTAATGTAATGTCCAGTATTATGTTTGGATACACATGGACAAGACTAAAATATTATATGAAATGACTAAAATAGCCATGTGATTCCAAATTTTCTAGTATAAACTAATTTAATAAAGAATGAGAGTACATAGGAGTACAGATAGTAGGAACTTGAAAAAAATATTTGAAGCAGTCAAAAATTTTAATAAAAAATTATATAATAGTATTTATATTAAAATAAAATTTATAAATATAATTATTTTCTTTTTAAATTTATTATTAATATGTAGGAATACATATGGTTAATATTAACAAAAAAATAAATAAATCTGAGTTTAATTAATAAAAAAATTCGTTTAGGTTAATAAGCCAAATTAATTTTAAATACAAAATCACTTTTACAAAAAAATCCATTTTTACATGGAAAAAAATTAATTTTTGCACATAAAAATCTATTTTTATTTAGAAAACTAATTTTTTTATCTAAAATTTTATTTTTCTTTTCAAAAAATTAATTTTTCTTTAAATTATATAAAATCAATTACAATTTATAAATTATTTTTTAGCATTTTAAAATATCAATTTTATCTTTATAATATTTATCTTTTAAAAGTCTCAAGACTAATTATTTTTGTTATTATTTTTATTACAAATCAAATAATATAATATAAGGTTAAAATGATGTTGAAGTAAGAATGATAAGAAAAAAGAAATTAGCCAGTCCAATAAAAATTTCTATAAAAAAGAGAAAGTACCTAAAGAAAAAAAGAGAAAGAAGGAAAACGTAGAAATAGAAAAAGAGCATGGAGACAAAAAAAGTACTTTCTGAGAACAACGCAAAATAGGAAAAATAAGAAGGGGGTAACAGTGGAATAATAAAAAATAGCACCATGGACAAAAAAAAATTCATAAAAACAGTCCGTGTCCCTCTTCCAAATCTCGTGTCCATCATTGTCCTTCGTAAAAGAGTAGACACAAAAGTATAAAAAACTGTCCCGGAGACAATATGTTCAGTGTCCATGTCTTTGCTTCCAAACGCTTTTTAAAGATGTGCTGTCCATGTTTCTGTGTCCTGTCTCCGAAAACAAACGCTACCTTACTGATGGCGAGAATTGTGTTGGTTAGGAATTTCTCTTATAGAAAGAAGAATGTCGTTGTAAGCATAGCTCCAAACCAACAAATAACTCTCACATCAAATTAAATTTGGTTTTCACAAGTAACAAACCCGAAATAAGAATTAACTGAAGTATTAAGATTCCGGGTCGTCTCACAAGGAATTGCAATGAAGTGCTCAATTATTGGCTATGAAAGAACATGGGGGTTTGATTTTTATATTTTGGTAAGAAAATAAATGGAAAGAGAAGTAAATCAAGCAAGTGGCTAAAGAAAGCAAGTAATAAAGGGAGACATTCATGGCAAGGGTTGAGATCACAGGCTTCCTATCCTAGTCATATAATGATTAATTCATCTTATCTAGTCAACTCCAACATTGGAAGATGGTGTAAGTTATCTTCCATGAGAGAATGTTAAATAAGACTAATCAATCATATCACAATAATAACAAGAGTCTATCTCATTACGTCATCCTCGAAGATGGAAGAAGGTATCATATTATCTTCACACTCGAAGAAAGTCTAACAAGACTAGCTAATTTCAATCCAAATGTCCCAATTAACTCACTAATAGAATTAGCAAAAGATTAGAGTCAACGGAAATAATATTAGCTAACAATTCTAGATCACCAACATGAGTTGGGTTTACATGACTCAAGATTACCTAATTACTCTCTCCAAGCCAAGAATGCTCAAAATCTACTCTAAAGTCCAACCAAGCATTTTGCCAAACACTTGGTGGGTGTATAAGAAAAGCATGGTAAATGTGCAAGAATAGTAAAATCTACCAACTACAAATTATAAGAAAAGTAAATTCACAACTCAAATCAACAATTAAAAGAACAGCAAACATTAAATTTCATTAAATGTAAATCAAATCCAACAAGTGTTCATCATCACAAAAGAGAGCAAAAAAGGAAATTAACACTACAAACCATGAGAATAAAAGTGTAGAAACAAGAAATTGTAGAAGAAACAAGATGAGGACAATAATCAAAACCTAGATCTAAGATGGAATTAAGCTAACCTAACCTAATTCTAGAGAGAAGAGGGAGCTTCTCTCTCTAGAAACTAACCTACATGATGCTATACTACCAAACAATTGCTCCCTTGTGCATTATCTCTCCACCCTTGATGTTGATTACTACCATGAGGGTAGTGGTTTTGGCCTTGAGAAGGATAGGGTGGACGATTGTTGTAATTCACATTGGCCACTACAAGGGTATGTTTCTCTTGAATTTGATGGCATTGATCGGTGTAATGTGTGGTGCTAGAGCACAAACCACAAATCCTAGGAGGGCCTTCAAGTTGAGCAACTGGAGGTGGGGCTTGGACAGCTTGGATTGAGTAGAATTCCTTTTGATCCTTTTGCATTTGCGTGAGGATGGTGGTCATATCCCCAAGTGCTTTGGTTAGGCTTGATTCGGAAGAGGACGGTTCTACCACACCCTTGAGAGGATTACTTCTCACCCTTGTATGTTGTGTAGCTTCGGCAACATCCTTTATCAAACTCCAAGCTTTTCCTTCCGTCTTATTTTTCGAAAGGGAACCACCGCTAGAAGTGGTGAGCAATCTTCTATCTTCCACACAAAGACCTCCGGTGAAGTAGCTAATGAGCAAGTGAGTGTTCATTCCATGGTGTGGACAAGATTCCAATAGCCTCTTGAACCGAGACCAATACTCATACAAACTCTCTTGGTCTCTTTGCATTATACCCAAAATCTCCTTCCGGATGTAGTCGGTCTTCTCCGGTGGGAAGAATTTATCTAGAAACTCTCTTCTCAAGAAATTCCAATTGGTAGCAATCTCATTCGGTAGCTAATAAAATCATGTCTTTGCTTGCGCTTCAAGAGAGAAAGGGAAGGCAAAAACCATAATAGCCACCTCATCGGCTCCATGCCTTCGAGCCGTAGAACAAGTAACTTGAAAATCCTTTAGATGTCGGATGGGGTCTTGACCCGGCAACCTATGATACTTAGGTAGTAGATTTATCAAGCTACTCTTCAATTCAAAGTTTGGATCAAGGTTAGGATACCCTGCTTACAATGGTTGAAGTACAATATCCGGAGCTCCTTGCTCATATAAAGTGATTTGGCGTGGCTCTGCCATGTATGGTTCACCTGTAGGATGCAAAGATGTATTAGTAGTGCCAACAGAAGAATAGGAAGTAGTGGACTCCAAGTCACTCTCGGTACTGTCTAGTGATTTGGTATGTTCCTCAAGAGAGGTCGAAGTACTAGCCGTATAGTCCAACCGCCGTCTAGCTTGTCGAGTGTGTAACAAAGTTCTTTCAATCTCGGGATCAAAATCGGCTAAGCTAGAATTCAGTTGAGACCGAGTCATCAAACTTAAGAGTCATAGCACAAAAATAAAAGAAGCTAAACTATAGCTAAGTATTGAAAGCAAACAAACTATCTACAATATTCACATATTCACATAACCAATATCAAGGCATATGTTGCAACCATTCCCCGGCAACGACGCCATTAATTTGATAAGCGAGAATTGCGTTGGTTAGGATTTTCTCTTATATAAAGAAGAATTTCGTTGTAAGCATAGCTCCAAACCAACAAACAAATCTCACATCAAATTAAATTTTGGTTGTCACAAATAACAAACCCCAAATAAGAATTAACCGAAGTATTTCAACTCCGGTCGTCTCACAAGGAATGGGCAAACATGTGCCTCAACATTGGTTAGAAATCCGGGGTTGTAAGTCATGAGCGAGAAAATAAACTAGAAATCTTAGCAAGCAAGTAATCTAAAGTGCAAAGAACTAATTCAAATAACCAAGCAAGATGTGAGCAATTTCAAACTAAGAAGACAACATTCAATTTAATTCTACTCTCAACTAGACAATAGCTACAACTAAAGCAAGACAATTAAGAATTTGGGTTTTCAAATATGAATAATAAAAGCAACTCTTGGCTAGGCATGGGAATCGGGGTCATTATCCTTGTCTAATAATCATATCTTGACAATTATGAGGAACCAAACTCATTAAATCTACTTCTATACTTGAAGTAAGTTAAATGGCTTGGTCAACATCTACCCATAAGGTCTAACCTCACTACTAATTAACCTAGTAGTAGGCTAGTGTCAATGGCTATCAAATTGACCACTAAGGGTTCCCAAATCATCAAATCCATTAGATCCAATGACTCAAGTTTATCCAATTCTCTTGGCTTAAGCCAAGAGTAAAAAGAATTACTCCATAATCAAGGCAAACAATTCATCAAACACTTGGTAAGCATTAACAAAAGACATGTTCAAATTGCAAATGGATTGAAATTAACAAATACACACTAACAAATATAAACTTACAATCACTCAAACAACACAATGAAGCATAGAAATCACCAATGTAACATCAACAAGTCAAGATTCACAACATTCATGCAATAGGTATAAAGTGACAATTGACAAGAATCCATAAACTAACACAAGATCTAAGCAAAAGTATACTAAGGAATTCAAATTAAACGATCAAAACTAGTAATTAAACAAATCCAATTCAGATTCAACAAGGGAAGATCAAATTAAAGCTAGAACTAGAGAAGAACAAGGGTTTCTCTCTCTAGAAGAACAAAGAACCCCAAAAACTAGAAAAATGTGTCTTAGTGTAAAAATGATTGATCCTCCCTTCTCCCTAGCATCCTTGGGTCTTTTTTCATGTAGAAACAGCTTGAAATTGGGCCTCATGAGCCTCAAAAATTTCCAGGCACGATTTCCTTTAATGAGGTCACGTGCAGCTTCCCGCGCATGCGCGCCATGCATGAGTGCGCGCCGATTGCTTTTGTGATTCACGCGTGCGCACCAAGTGCGCGTGCGCGTCAGTTGGAATTCTCTAGCTTCCGCGGATGCATCCATCCTTGCCTGCCGCTTCTACCTATCCTCATCCATGCGTGCGCGTGATGTGCACGTGCGCGTCGATGCTGCAGTTCCCAAAATCCAAATCTTCATGTTCCTTCCTCTTGTGCATGCTTTCCTTCTCTCTTCTAGGCCACTCTTACCCTATTTATTCTGAAAACACTCAACAAATAGTCACGGCATCGAATGGCAATAAAGAGGATCAAAATATAGAAATTCTAAGTCAAAATAAGCATGTTTTCTATTCTGGAGCAATATTAGGAAGTGAATGCAAAACCATGCATTTCTTGTGAATAAGTGCGAGAAATATTGACAAAAAACCTCAAATTAAACACAAGATAAACCACAAAATTGGGGTTTATCAAATCTCCCCACACTTAAACCAAGCATGTCCTCATGCTTAAAATAAAAAGACCAAAGATCATGGTGAGAAAGGGTATATGAAATGCAAACTACCTAAGTGAATGCATGCAACTAATGTAAAATTGTCTATCTACTTGGTCAAGGGTAAATCCATCCTCCAAGATCACATGTGAGCATCTAGGGTGAAAATGATATGTAGTTCATGAGTCCTACCAAATTGAATATCACTATGAAGTGCATATAACTTGCTAAATGAACGCTTGTGAAAGCCGGGAACAAGGAGTTGAGTATCGAACCCTCGCTGGACGTGTATCCACTCTATGCGCTCAAGTGTATAGGATTCGTCACTCAATCCTCTCCTAATCATGCTTTACAAGATTTGTCTTTCATCTAACAATCAACAATTACTTAATTCATACTTACAAGTATCATGAGGTCTTATCATGGGTTGTAACGTGGCTAGGGTGAAGGTGAGGATGTATATGATCAAGTGAGCTTAAAATTTGAGTCCTTGATTAACCTAGAATCCCACTAGACACATAAAACAACCTATACAACTATAATACATTACCTAGCTACCCTTGAATTTCACTTTTTTGCATACTCATGCGTTCTTTTCAATTCATATCCCATATGCATTGTTTTTTATTACTTTGTCTTGGGACATTTTTGTCCCCTTTCATTGCCTTTCTTTTTTTTCTTTCATATATATATATATATATATATATATATATATATATATGAAATTCTTCTTTCTTTTTTTGGTCCCCTTTTTCTTGGGGTTTGATGAGCGGATAATTTATACGCTTTTTGGCATTGTTTTTAGTATGTTTTTAGTATAATTTAGTTAGTTTTTAGTATATTTTTATTAGTTTTTAGTTAAAATTCACTTTTCTGGACTTTACTATGAGTTTGTGTGTTTTTCTGTGATTTTAGGTATTTTCTGGCTGAAATTGAGGGTCCTGAGCAAAAATCTGATTCAGAGACTGAAAAGGACTGCAGATGCTGTTGGATTCTGACCTCCCTGCACTCGAAGTAGATTTTCTGGAGCTACAGAAGCCCAATTGGCGCGCTCTCAACGGCGTTGGAAAGTAGACATCCTGGGCTTTCCAGCAATATATGATAGTCCATACTTTGTCCGAGATTTGATGGCCCAAACCGGCGTGGCAAAAAAGCCTCAGAAATTCCAGCGTTTAACGCTGGAACTGGCATAAAACTTGGAGTTAAACGCCCAAACTGGCATAAAAGCTGGCGTTTAACTCCAGAAAAGGTCTCTACACGAAAATGCTTCAATGTTCAGCCCAAGCACACACCAAGTGGACCCAGAAGTGGATTTTTACGTCATTTACTCATTTCTGTATACCCTAGGTTACTAGTTTACTATTAATAGGATCTTTTGACATTGTATCTGGACCTCATGACACTTTACACGTTTCTTTGTGTACCTTCCACGGCATGAGTCTCTAAACCCCATGGTTGGGGGTGAGGAGCTCTGCTGTGTCTTGATGGATTAATGCAATTACTACTGTTTTTCATTCAAACATGCTTGCTTCCATTCTAAGATATCACTTGTTCTTAACCCGGATGAATGTGATGATCCGTGACACTCATCATATTCTCAACTATGAACGTGTGCCTGACAACCACCTCCGTTCTACCTTAGATTAAGTAGATATCTCTTGGATTCTTTAACCGGAATCTTCGTGGTATAAGCTAGAATTGATGGCGGCATTCAAGAGAATCCGGAAGGTCTAAACCTTGTTTGTGGTATTCTGAGTAGGATTCAATGATTGAATGACTGTGACGAGCTTCAAACTCCTGAAGGCGGGCGTTAGTGACAGACGTAAAAGAATCACTGGATTCTATTCCGGCCTGATTGAGAACCGACAGATGGATAGCCGTGCCGTGACAGGGTGCGTTGAACATTTCCACTGAGAGGATGGGAGGTAGCCACTGACAACGGTGAAACCCTTGCATACAGCTTGCCATGGAAGGAGCCTTGCGTGCTTGAAGAAGAAGACAGTAGGAAAGCAGAGATTCAGAAGATGGAGCATCTCCAAAACCTCAACCTGTTCTCCATTACTGCAAAACAAGTACCTATTTCATGTTCTTTTACTTTTCACAATCAATCCTGATAATTTCTGATATCCTGACTAAGATTTACAAGATAACCATAGCTTGCTTCAAGCCGACAATCTCCGTGGGATCGACCCTTACTCACGTAAGGTATTACTTGGACGACCCAGTGCACTTGCTGGTTAGTTGTGCGGGATTGCAAAAGTGTGATTGCAATTTCGTGCACCAAGTTTTTGGCGCCGTTGCTGGGGATTGTTCGAGTTTGGACAACTGACGGCTTATCTTGTTGCTTAGATTAGGACTGTTTATTTTTGTTGGTTTAGAGTCTTTTAGTTGAGTCTAGTTCATACTTTAAGTTTGGTGTCAATTGCATGCTTTTGTTTTTCTTTTAATTTTCGAATTTGCATGTCCTTAGTCCCTTTTTGATCTTTAAAAATTCTAAGTTTGGTGTCCTCTTTGTGTTTTTCCCTTAAAAATTTTCGAAAATTAGTGTTTGATTCTCTAAAAATTTTAAGTTTGGTGTCATTTTGTTGTTTTTCTCTTTCCTCTTTTCAAAAATCAAATCTTTTTCATAAAAATTTTTCAATCATATCTTTCTAATTGCTAATCTCAAAATCTTTTTAATTAACTAATTGATTCAGTTCTCAATTTGCTTTGATCTTGTTTTCTTTTTAATTTTCGAATTTTTATTTTAATTTCCTTTTATTATATTTTATTTTTTGGTTAATTCAAAAAAAAAAATAAAATTTATCTATCTGCAATCCATATCATTTCCCTTTATCCATTATGGACCTAAGTGGGATTGATCAGTCCAAAAGGACTCTGGGGTCATATGCTAACCCCATTACAACTGCATATGGGAGTAGCATCTGTACACCTCCCATCAAAGCAAGCAGCTTTGAGCTAAATCCTCAACTCATTATCATAGTGCAGCAAAATTGCCAGTATTCCGGTCTTCCACAGGAAGAACCTACTGAGTTTCTGGCACAGTTCTTACAAATTGCTGACACAGTACATGATAAAGAGGTGGATCAGGATGTCTATAGACTATTACTGTTTCCATTTGCTGTAAAAGATCAAGCTAAAAGGTGGTTAAATAACCAACCTACAGCAAGCATAAAGACATGGAAACAGTTATCAGACAAATTTCTGAATCACTTTTACCCTCCAAAGAGGATGACACAGCTAAGGCTGGACATCCAAGGCTTTAAACAAGAGGATAATGAATCCCTTTATAATGCCTGGGAGAGGTATAGAGGTATGCTAAGAAAATGCCCCTCTGAAATGTTTTCAGAGTGGGTACAGTTAGACATCTTCTACTATGGGCTTACAGAAAAAGCTCAGATGTCTTTAGACCACTCAGCTGGTGGATCTATACACATGAGGAAGACAATTGAAGAGGCTCAAGAGCTTATAGACACTGTTGCTAGAAACCAATATTTGTACTCTAGCAATGAGTTCTCTCCAAAAGAGGAAGTCATAACAGTAGTCACTGATCCTAATCCTCAAGAACAGATGATTGAGCTTAATCAACAATTGCTCCTGATGACAGAACAGTTAGCAGAATTTAAAGAGATGCTACATGAAACTAAAGTTGCTAACAAGAACATAGAACTGCAGTTGAATCAAGCAAGACAGCAAATATCTAAACAGATAACAGAGGAGTGTCAAGCAGTTCAACTGAGGAGTGGGAAGACACTGAACAACACAGTTCAAAAGAGCAAAAAGCCAAATAAGGAACAATTGACAGAGGATAACCAACCCACTGTTCAAAATCCCTCTGAGGACAGTAAGAGCCCAGAGAGGAATACTTTTGGCGTTCAAACGCCAGAGAGGGAAGGAAAGCTGGCGTTAAACGCCCATTCCTTGCCCAGTTCTGGCGTTCAAACGCCAGAAAAGGGGGAAAAGTTGGCGTTAAACGCCCATTTTCCACCCAATCCTGGCGTTCAGACGCCAAGGGAGGATCAGACACCTGAGAGTGCTGATAGTAATCCCTCTAACAAGGCTTCTTCAACCACTTCTGTAAGGAATAAACCTGCAGCATCTAAGGTTGAAGACTATAAAGCCAAGATGCCTTATCCTCAAAAACTCCGCCAAGCGGAACAGGATAAGCAATTTGCCCGCTTTGCAGACTATCTAAGGACTCTTGAAATAAAGATTCCGTTTGCAGAGGCACTTGAGCAAATACCTTCTTATGCTAAGTTCATGAAAGAAATCTTAAGTCATAAGAAGGATTGGAGAGAAACTGAAAAAGTGTTTCTCACTGAAGAATGCAGTGCAGTCATTCTGAAAAGCTTACCAGAAAAGCTTCAAGATCCAGGAAGCTTTATGATACCATGCACATTAGAAGGTGCCTGCACCAAGACAGCCCTATGTGATCTTGGAGCAAGCATCAATCTAATACCTGCATCCACTATCAGAAAGCTTGGGTTGACTGGAGAAGTCAAACCAACCCGGATATGCCTCCAACTTGCTGATGGCTCCATTAAATATCCATCAGGCATAATAGAGGATATGATTGTCAAAGTTGGGCCATTTGCCTTTCCAACTGACTTTGTGGTGCTGGAAATGGAGGAGCACAAGAGTGCAACTCTCATTCTAGGAAGACCTTTCCTAGCAACTGGACGAACACTCATTGATGTACAAAAAGGGGAAGTAACCCTGAGAGTCAATGAGGATGAGTTCAAGTTGAATGCTGTAAAAGCTATGCAGCACCCAGACACACCAAATGACTGCATGGGCGCTGACATTATTGACTCTCTGGTAGAAGAGATCAATATGACTGAAAGCCTAGAATCAGAGCTTGAGGACATCTTCAAGGATGCTCAACCTGATCAAGAAGAATCAGTGGAAACAAAGGAATTTTCGAAAATTCCTCAGGAAGAGGATAAGCCTCCCAAACCTGAACTCAAACCACTACCACCATCCCTGAAGTATGCATTTCTGGGAGAGGGTGACACTTTTCCAGTGATTATAAGCTCTGCTTTAAATCCACAGGAAGAGGAAGCACTGATTCAAGTGCTAAGGACACACAAGACAGCTCTTGGGTGGTCCATAAGTGATCTTAAGGGCATTAGCCCAGCTAGATGCATGCACAAGATCCTGTTGGAGGATAATGCCAAACCAGTGGTTCAACCATAGAGGAGGCTAAATCCAGCCATGAAGGAGGTGGTGCAGAAAGAGGTCACTAAATTACTAGAGGCTGGAATTATTTATCCTATTTCTGATAGCCCCTGGGTGAGCCCTGTCCAAGTTGTCCCCAAAAAGGGAGGCATGACAGTGGTTCATAATGAAAAAAATGAACTGGTTCCTACAAGAACAGTCACAGGGTGGCGTATGTGTATTGACTACAGAAGGCTCAATACAGCCACCAGAAAGGATCATTTTCCTTTACCATTCATATACCAAATGCTAGAAAGACTAGCTGGTCATGATTATTACTGCTTTTTGGATGGCTATTCAGGCTACAACCAAATTGCAGTGGATCCTCAGGACCAAGAGAAAATAGCATTTACTTGCCCTTCTGGCGTGTTTGCCTACAGGAGGATGCCTTTTGGTCTGTGCAATGCACCTGCAACCTTTCAGAGGTGCATGCTCTCTATCTTCTCAGATATGGTAGAGAAATTTCTGGAAGTCTTCATGGATGACTTCTCAGTATATGGAGACTCATTCAGCTCCTGTCTTAATCACCTAGCACTTGTCCTGAAAAGGTGCCAAGAGACTAACCTAGTTTTAAACTGGGAGAAATGTCACTTTATGGTGACTGAAGGAATTGTCCTTGGGCACAAAATTTCAAGCAGGGGAATAGAGGTGGATAAGGCAAAGGTAGAGGTAATTGAAAAATTACCACCACCTGCCAATGTTAAGGCAATCAGAAGCTTTCTGGGACATGCAGAATTCTACAGAAGGTTCATAAAGGATTTTTCGAAAATTGCAAAACCTTTGAGTAACCTGCTAGCTGCTGACACACCATTTGTGTTTGACACACAGTGTCTGCAGGCATTTGAGACCCTGAAAGCTAAGCTGGTCACAGCACCAGTCATCTCTGCACCAGATTGGACATTGCCATTTGAACTAATGTGTGATGCCAGTGACCATGCCATTGGTGCAGTGTTGGGACAGAGGCATAACAAGCTTCTGCACGTCATTTATTATGCCAGCCGTGTTCTAAATGACGCACAGAAGAATTACACAACCACAGAAAAAGAGTTACTTGCAGTGGTCTATGCCATTGACAAGTTTAGATCCTATCTAGTGGGATCCAAAGTGGTTGTGTACACTGACCATGCTGCTCTTAAATACTTACTCACAAAGCAGGATTCAAAACCCAGACTTATAAGATGGGTGTTGCTTCTGCAAGAGTTTGATATAGAAATAAGAGACAGAAAAGGGACAGAGAACCAAGTAGCTGATCATCTGTCCCGAATAGAACCAGTAGCTGGGGCGTCCCTCCCTTCTACTGAGATCTCTGAGACCTTCCTAGATAAGCAACTCTTTGCCATTCAGGAAGCTCCATGGCTTGCAGATATTGCAAACTATAAAGCTGTGAGGTTCATACCCCAGGAGTATAGCAGAGTGCAAAGAAAGAAATTAATTTCAGATGCCAAGTACTACCTCTGGGATGAACAATATCTCTTTAAGAGAAGTGCAGACGGAATGATCCGCAGATGTGTACCCAGAGAAGAAGCACAAAGGATCCTATGGCACTGCCATGGATCACAGTATGGAGGACATTTTGGAAGTGAGCGAACAGCCACTAAAGTCCTCCAATGTGGCTTCTACTGGCCTACTCTCTATAAAGATTCCCGAGAGTTTGTGCGTAACTGTGACAGTTGCCAAAGAGCTGGTAACCTGCCTCACGGATATGCCATGCCTCAACAAGGGATATTAGAGATAGAATTGTTTGATGTATGGGGCATTGACTTCATGGGGCCATTCCCACCATCATACTCAAACACTTACATTCTGGTGGTAGTGGACTATGTATCTAAGTGGATAGAAGCAATTGCTACTGGTGGACGAAATTGTGATCACATCAATGTAGTACTCTTTGTTG
Organism: Arachis hypogaea; assembly: GCF_003086295.3. Lineage (NCBI taxonomy): Eukaryota > Viridiplantae > Streptophyta > Magnoliopsida > Fabales > Fabaceae > Arachis > Arachis hypogaea. The sequence continues at coordinate 101,553,730 of NC_092038.1, forward strand.
TTGTATGGAATCATTATTATGGCACTTATGTGTGGACACAACTCCGTTCAACTAACCAGCAAGTGTACTGGGTCGTCCAAGTAATAAACCTTACGTGAGTAAGGGTCGATCCCACAGAGATTGTTGGTATGAAGCAAGCTATGGTCACCTTGTAAATCTCAGTTAGGCAGATTAAATGGTTATGGGTTTCGAAAATTAATAATTAAACAGAAAATAAAATAAGATAGAAATACTTATGTAAAATAATAGTGGGAATTTCAGATAAGTGTGTGAAGATGCTGTGCTCCTCTCGTATCTCTATTTTCTTATTACATTCCTCAAATCCTTCCTACTCCTTTCCATAGCAAGCTGTATGTAGGGCATCACCATTGTCAATGGCTACATCCCATCCTCTCAGTGAAAACGTTCCTATGCTCTGTCACAGCACGGCTAATCATCTGTCGGTTCTCAATCAGGTTGGAATAGAATCCCTTGATTCTTTTGCGCTTGTCATCACGCCCAGCCTTCAGGAGTTTGAAGCTCGTCACAGTCATTCAATCCCAGAATCCTACTCGGAATACCATAGACAAGGTTTAGACTTTCCGGATCCTCATGAATGCCGCCATCTATCTAGCTTATACCACGAAGATTCTGTTGGGGAATCTAAGAGATATGCGCCCGGCCTAGAGTAGAACGGAAGTGGTTGTCAGTCACGTATGTTCATAGGTGAGAATGATAATGAGTGTCACGGATCATCACATTCATCAAAGTTAAGTGTAACGTATATCTTGGAATAAGAATAGAAGAGAATTGAATAGAAAGTAATAATAATTGTATTGAAACTTGAGGTACAGCAGAGCTCCACACCCTTAATCTATGGTGTGCAGAAACTCCACTGTTGAAAATACATAAGTAAAAGGTTCAGGCATGGCCGAATGGCCAGCCCCCTGAATGTGATCAATAGCCTCCTAAGATGAAGAATAAAACAAAACTGAGACCAAAGATGAAACGTGGTCAAAAGACGACTAATACACTAGTAAAAAGTCTTATTTATACTAAACTAGCTACTAGGGTTTACATGAGTAAGTAATTGATGCATAAATCCACTTACGGGGCCCACTTGGTGTATGTTTGGGCTGAGATTGATCTATCCACGAGCTGAGGCTTTTATTGGAGTTGAACGCCAAGTTATAACGTGTTTTGGGCGTTCAACTCCGGGTCATGACGTGTTTCTGGCGTTTAACTCCAGACAGCAGCATGTACTTGGCGTTCAACGCCAAGTTACGTCATCAATTTCCAAATAAAGTATGGACTATTATATATTGCTGGAAAGCTCTGGATGTCTACTTTCCAACGCCGTTGAGATCGCACCAATTGGAGTTCTGTAGCTCCAGAAAATCCATTTCAAATGCAGGGAGGTCAGATTCCAACAGCATCAGCAGTCCTTTTGTCAGCCTTTTTCAGAGTTTTGCTCAAGTCCCTCAATTTCAGCCAGAAATTATCTGAAATCATAGAAAAACACACAAACTCATAGTAAAGTCCAGAAATATGAATTTAACATAAAAACTAATGAAAACATCCCTAAAAGTAGCTTGAACTTACTAAAAACTACCTAAAAACAATGCCAAAAAGCGTATAAATTATCCGCTCATCAGCTACACCCACTAATGATACCAAGACCGTGCTAAAATTCCTCCAGAAACACATCTTCAGCAGGTTTGGTGTTCCCAGAGTACTAATCAGTGACGGGGGCACTCATTTCTGCAATAGACAGCTATACTCTGCTATGGTTAGATATGGAATTAGCCACAAAGTGGCAACTCCGTATCATCCACAGACAAATGGGCAAGCTGAGGTCTCTAACAGAGAGCTAAAAAGAATCCTGGAACGGACTGTGATAGCCCGAAGAAAGGGTTGGGCAAAGAGCTTGGATGATGCTCTGTGGGCATACAGAACAGCATTCAAGACTCCTATAGGAACCTCTTCATACCAACTGGTGTATGGGAAGGCCTGTCATCTGCCCGTGGAACTGGAACATAAAGCCTACTGGGCAACCAGATTCCTAAACATGGATGCTCAGTTAGCTGGTGAAAAAAGATTACTCCAGCTAAATGAGCTAGAGGAGTTCAGACTCAATGCCTTTGAAAATGCAAAAATTTATAAGGAAAAGGCAAAGAAATGGCATGACAAGAAGTTGTCAACCAGAGTCTTTGAGCCAGGACAAAAAGTTCTGCTCTTCAACTCTAGGCTCAGACTATTTCCAGGAAAACTTAAATCCCGGTGGAGGGGTCCGTATGTGATTACAGGAGTGTCACCATATGGATATGTTGAGCTTCAGGATATTGATTCTGACAAAAAGTTCATGGTTAATGGACAGAGAATCAAGCATTATCTTGAAGGCAATTTTGAGCAGGAATGCTCAAAACTGAGACTTGAGTGATTCTCAGTAAAGGTCCAGCTAAAGACAGTAAAGAAGCGCTTGCTGGGAGGCAACCCAGTCATTAGGAGGTTATATGATTTGTTCTTACAGAGACAAGTATCAAAAATGAAGGAATTCACAGAGTTACAGAAGGATTCAGCTCAAAAAGCAGAGAAAAAGAGCTTACCGGCGAAAAAATGCCTGTAAGGGGCATTTTTGGCGTTAAACGCCAGAATGGGTACCATTCTGGGCGTTTAACGCCAGGAATGGTGCCATTTTGGGCGTTAAACGCCAGAATGGGCACCATTCTGGGCGTTTAACGCCAGGTGTGCAGCATCCTGGGCGTTTAGCAAAACGCCCAATGATAAAGGAATTCTGGCGTTTAACGCCAGCCAGGGCACCTGGCTGGGCGTTAAACGCCCACAATGGGCAATCAATGGGCGTTAAACGCCAGAATGGGTGCCATTCTGGGCGTTTAACGCCAGAAAGGTGGGGGGAGCAAGATTTTGTTTTCAAATCAAATTTTTTCAAACTTTCCTTTTCTTACCCATACTTTTCTACAAAAACACATTTCAATCTCTCATCATTCACTTTCAAATTTTCAAAAATCTAAAATCATTCTTCAAATCTCTCAAATCAATCCCAAATTTTGTTCAAAAACTCACCCTTCTCTCAATTTCTTCCCATATCTTCTCAAATCTCCTTTCAAATTTTTCTTTTTTTCGAAATCTCTCCTTCCCCCCCTTTATAAATACACGTTCAGCCCCCTCATTCCCCCACACCATTCGAATTTGCTCTTCCTCTCTCTCTCTTCTTTCCTTTCTTTTGCTTGAGGACAAGCAAACCTCTAAGTTTGGTGTGCTTCTCCGTGATCACTAAGTCAAGATTCATCAAGATCATGGCTCCTAAGGGAAAACAAACCAATTTAAGAGGAAAGAAAGAGAATAATCCAAAGAATCTTTGGAATCAAGAGAAGTTCTTAACCAAAGAACATGAAGACCATTATCACAAAATAATAGGTCTGAGGTCAGTGATCCCGGAAGTTAAATTTGATCTGAAAGAAGATGAATATCCGGGGATCCAAGAGCAAATTCGAAACAGAGGATGGGAAGTTCTAACCAATCCTGAGACAAAGGTTGGAAGGAATATGGTTCAGGAATTCTACTCAAATCTGTGGTTAACAGATAAGCAGAGAATGACTGGAACTGCTTACCATACCTACAGAACTATGGTCAGAGGGAAAGTTATGTACTTCCATCTGGACAAAATAAGAGAAATCTTCAAATTACCTCAACTGCAAGATGATCCTGAATCCTTTAATAGGAGAATGGTGAGAGTAGATAAAGGGTTGGATCAAGTTCTAGAGGACATATGCCTCCCTGGAACTAAGTGGATAACCAATTCAAAGGGTGTCCCAAACCAACTCAAGAGGGGAGATCTCAAACCAATTGCAAGAGGTTGGCTAGACTTTATTGGGCGTTCCATATTGCCCACTAGCAACCGTTCTGAGGTCACTATCAAGAGAGCAGTGATGATTCATTGCATTATGCTTGGAAAAGAAGTGGAGGTTCATCATGTGATTGCTTGTGAGGTCTACACAATTGCAAATAAGAATTCCACTGAAGCCAAACTAGCCTACCCAAGCTTGATCTCCTTGCTCTGTAAAGAGGCTGGGGTAAAGATGGGAGTAGATGAATTCATACCCATTGAACATCCAACCACCAAGAAGTCAATGGAAGGACAAATGCAAGACAACTCTATCAAAAGGAGGGCGCAGGAGTTCCTCCCTGAATTCCATGAAATTGGCTACTGGGCCAGCCTAGAAGCTTCTATCAACAAGTTGCAAGAGACTATGGAGCAACTTAAGGAAGAACAGCAGAATCAGAACTGCATGCTCTGCAAATTGCTGAAGGAACAAGAGAAGCAGGGGCGTGAACCCCAAGAGTTGAAACGCCAAAAGCTCTCATCTCAAGTTGAGGGAGCATTTACTTCTCAAAATCAAGGTTGTTGAGTCCTAACTCTGTGAAAACCTCTATCATTAGGAGCCTATTTAAATTTTTGTTTTCTATTTTTATTTTCTAGTCTCATCTTATATTTATTTTTGAGTCTTGTTTTTAATTCATAATTAATAAAATTTAAAATTCATGTCTTAAAGCTATGAATGTCCTATGAATCCATCACCTCTCTTAAATGAAAAATGCTTTAATCACAAAAGAACAAGAAGTACAGGATTTCGAATTTTATCCTTGAAACTAGTTGAATTAGTTTGATGTGGTGACAATACTTTTTGTTTTCTGAATGAATGCTTGAACAGTGCATATGTCTTTTGAATTTGTTGTTTTGAGAATGTTAAAATTGTTGGCTCTTGAAAGAATGAGGAAAAAGAGAACTGTTATTGAGGATCTAAAAAAATCATTAGATTGATTCTTGAAGCAAAAAAAAAAGCAGTGAATTCAAAAAAAAAATTTTGAAAAAAAAAGAGAAAGAAATAAAGTTGTGATCCAAGGCAAAAAGAGTGTGCTTAAGAACCCTGGACACCTTTAATTGGGGACTCTAGCAAAGCTGAGTCACAATCTGAAAGGGTTCACCCAATTATGTGTCTATGGCATGTATGTATCCGGTGGTAATACTGGAAGACAGAGTGCTTTGGGCCACAGCCAAGACTCATACACTAGCTATGTTCAAGAATCATTGTGCTTAACTAGGAGAATCAATAACACTATCTGAGTTCTGAGTTCTTATAGATGCCAATCATTCTGAACTTCAAAGGATAGAGTGAGATGCCAAAACTGTTCGGAGGCAAAAAGCTACTAGTCCCGCTCATCTAATTGGGGCTAAGTTTCCTTGATATTTTGGAGTCTATAGTATATTCTCTTCTTTTTATCCTATTTTGATTTTCAGTTGCTTGGGGACAAGCAACAATTTAAGTTTGGTGTTGTGATGAGCGGATAATTTATACGCTTTTTGGCATTGTTTTTAGTATGTTTTTAGTATAATCTAGTTAGTTTTTAGTATATTTTTATTAGTTTTTAGTTAAAATTCACTTTTCTGGACTTTACTATGAGTTTGTGTGTTTTTCTGTGATTTCAGGTATTTTCTGGCTGAAATTGAGGGTCCTGAGCAAAAATCTGATTCAGAGACTGAAAAGGACTGCAGATGCTGTTGGATTCTGACCTCCCTGCACTCGAAGTGGATTTTCTGGAGCTACAGAAGCCCAATTGGCACGCTCTCAACGACGTTGGAAAGTAGACATCCTGGACTTTCCAGCAATATAAGATAGTCCATACTTTGCCCGAGATTTGATGGCCCAAACCGGCGTGGCAAAACAGCCTCAGAAATTCCAGCGTTTAACGCTGGAACTGGCATAAAACTTTTGAGTTAAATGCCCAAACTGGCATAAAAGCTGGCGTTTAACTCCAGAAAAGGTCTCTACACGAAAATGCTTCAATGTTCAGCCCAAGCACACACCAAGTGGACCCAGAAGTAGATTTTTACGTCATTTACTCATTTCTGTATACCCTAGGTTACTAGTTTACTATTAATAGGATCTTTTGACATTGTATCTGGACCTCATGACACTTTACACGTTTCTTTGTGTACCTTCCACGGCATGAGTCTCTAAACCCCATGGTTGGGGGTGAGGAGCTCTGCTGTGTCTTGATGGATTAATGCAATTACTACTGTTTTTCATTCAAACATGCTTGCTTCCATTCTAAGATATCACTTGTTCTTAACCCGGATGAATGTGATGATCCGTGACACTCATCATATTCTCAACTATGAACGTGTGCCTGACAACCACCTCCGTTCTACCTTAGATTAAGTAGATATCTCTTGGATTCTTTAACCGAAATCTTCATGGTATAAGCTAGAATTGATGGTGGCATTCAAGAGAATCCGGAAGGTCTAAACCTTGTTTGTGGTATTCTGAGTAGGATTCAATGATTGAATGACTGTGACGAGCTTCAAACTCCTGAAGGCGGGGTGTTAGTGACAGACGCAAAAGAATCACTGGATTCTATTCCGGCCTGATTGAGAACCGACAGATGGATAGCCGTGCCGTGACAGGGTGCGTTGAACATTTCCACTGAGAGGATGGGAGGTAGCCACTGACAACGGTGAAACCCTTGCATACAGCTTGCCATGGAAGGAGCCTTGCGTGCTTGAAGAAGAAGACAGTAGGAAAGCAGAGATTCAGAAGATGGAGCATCTCCAAAACCTCAACCTGTTCTCCATTACTGCAAAACAAGTACCTATTTCATGTTCTTTTACTTTTCACAATCAATCCTGATAATTTCTGATATCCTGACTAAGATTTACAAGATAACCATAGCTTGCTTCAAGCCGACAATCTCCGTGGGATCGACCCTTACTCACGTAAGGTATTACTTGGACGACCCAGTGCACTTGCTGGTTAGTTGTGCGGGATTGCAAAAGTGTGATTGCAATTTCGTGCACCAGGGTTCATGTACAAAAGTTTCAATGCATACGATTCAATCATTCAATACATGAGTATGTTCCCAAATCCCAGAATTTTCAATTACAATACAACTCTATATCTACCCAAGTTCCCAAGTATACCCTCCCAATTGAATGATACACATCCTAACTTACCTAAGCTAATCAAGGATCCAAATTTAGGGACATTCATGGTTTTTCACTTAGGGTTGTTGATGTGCTCTTTTTTTTAGAAACAAAGAGGGTTTATCATAGGCTCAAAATTGGTTAGCAGGCCATTTGGAAAAAGTGACTATTGAAATGATGGTCTCAATCATGTAAATGCATTCATACACAAATTAATGGACATATAGAATCAGACAAAGCAAGGATTGCAATCATAGAGAGAGAATAATGCACACAAAAATGAGAATTAATGGTTAGAAGATATAACCATACGATAGGCTCAAAACTTACATGCTTGTGTTCTTAGCTCAATCACTATGTTCCAAAATACATTCTTGAAGCAAGTTCAACACAAAAAAATTTTTAAATTGGTAGGGTACCCCAAAACACAGTTTCTTGGGGAAGAAGTTATTATTCGACCAAGCAACTCTATAGAGACTAACTACCATGCAAGGAATATTTACAAGCAAGACTAACTACGCATGCAATGTACTAATTACTAAGCAAAAGATAAATCCATGGGTATTGAAAGGAAGAGTTTGTTACCCATGAAGATCGGTCGAACGACCTCCCCATACTTAGAATTTAGCACGGTCCTCCGTGCTACTAAGAATGCGCAAAGGGCGGTTGGGACCGGAACCCTCACTATCCCCTTCATCAGAGCTCCCATCACTTGGGTTGGAGGTAGATGTGAATATTTTGGGTTCCTCCATGCTAGGGGTAACACAACGCAGAAGCTTCTTGATGTAAGTGTATCGGCGTTGGTTGCGCTGCTCATATCTATCAATCTTCCGGTGTAGATCTTCTATCCTTTGATGGGTGGATCTTTGCTGTGGTGGTGATGATGAGGTGGGAGGAATAATAGATGGTGGGGTTATGTCAAGGCTTGGTTTGTTCATGGGAAGATGTAAGTATTTTCCGCTTGGGACCACATCGCCCTTAGCCGGAATTATAGCTTTCGTATCCATGGCTTCCCAAGGAACACCCGCAGCAGCAACTAAATCAGATACCAGTGCTGAAAATGGAAAATTGCCCCGGTCGTGGATTTGACCCATCGCTTGCTTGACAAGAAGTGGATTGTTCACTGGTCTTCCCGTGAGAACACACCAAACAAGCAAAACGAGATCCGCCGTGAAGGACGACTTGTGGGTGCTAGGTAGGATATAGTGAGATAGGATATGGGCCTAAGCTTTAGCTTCTACCGTGAGGAAACATGCGTCAAATACACTTGGGTCACATCCGGAGTTGACCATGGGTCCAAAATGCTTCTGGTTCAGCAATGATTTGGAGGATCGAGTCCTAGTCATATGCAGACTTCTCTCACTGACGTAAGACCTCTTGGTAGCCATCCATGTCACTTGGTACTGGTAAGACATTAAGCACTTGCTGAATAGCCTCTTCCGACACTGAGACTTGCTTCCGGCGCACGTATACCGATTGAAGAGAGGAAAGATGGTAGTTAGTGTAGAATTCTACCACCCATGAGAGGTTGACCTCTTGTGGTTTTCTCAGAAGAAACTCCCATCCTCACTATTCAATGCGGGGCAGAATACAATGAGAAACTTTATCCGGCGGAGCGAGTAGATGCTCAGCATGATAGTTCCTCTCAACCATGAAGGGGAACATAAGTTCCCAGAAGCGGTTGAGGAATCTTGAAGAATCTTTTGCCGGTTTGCTCTTTTCATTCTCATCAATAGGAGTGGGTGCCTTCGCCTTCTTAGATAGAGGTTTGGCTCCTAGTGAAGAGTGCGCCTTAGAGCGTGACTTTGGGGGTGCTCTCTTTGTGGTTGGTTTCCTTGGAGTTTTCTCCTTGCCTTTCTTGGTGGCCATCCTGAAAAAGGAGGGAAAAGAAGGAAAATGTTAAACCCAAAGGATCAACTCAACAAACATGCAAGTGAGAGGTGTGCCCAAAAGAAATAGTGCAACAAAGTAGTCATAGAAGCATGGGTCACAACACTTGGCATGGGATGCAAGAGGAAGGAAAGCATGGAATATGGCATGAGAGAAGGGATCTCAAGCATCCAAAACAAGAGCAAGTCATGTTTAATGAGTATCTAATTAGCAAGTAATAAGCAAAATGTGTTCAATGCACTTAGAAGAGAGCAAGTGAATGAGGAGGAAGCACCAGATTGAAGATATATGGCTAGAATAAACCAAGATGGCATATGTGCATTTCCTCGAACACTTGGTGTGCACTTAACAAGCAATGAGCAATTATGAGATACTTCAACCAATTAGAAGCCCAAAATAAAGTATCGATCATCACACAACATCATCTACTCACAAAAATAGTGAAGGACAATCAAGAAGATCCATGAAAGTAATCAAAGTTCAAGTTCAACATCCATGGAAAAATAAAAAGAAGAAAAAGTAAACAAGCAAAAAGCAAGTGGTATAATCAAGTAACTAAAAGAGAAAATAAGTAAATAATAAGAAAAATCTAACTAGAAAAAGAAGTGATGCAAAGAAAGTAATAGATGAGATATAGAGGGAGTAGAACCTTGAGAAGTGTAAAAGAACAAGGTGATTTTTATTTTTGAAGATGAGAAAGAAAGGGAAGAGATGTAGTGCCACCGGAGGAGGTGGTGGTCGCCAGTGAGTAACCGGAGACAGTGGTGGTAGAGTATGGAATAGAAGAGATGAGAAGGGAAGATAAGGGATGGAAGAAGAAGAAGAAAGAAATAAGAAAGAGGGTGAGAGAAGCAGGGCGTGCAGCTTTAAAACTGGTTCGCGCGATCGACGCACGCGCGCAAGGTGTGCTGGCGCGTCGGTGAGGGTTGAGCGAGGGACGCGAGTGCGTTATTGGCGCGCCCGCGCGAGTATAGCTGTGCCCTTGGCACAGAACTGGCACAAAGTTGGAATAAGTCTCAGTTTTTTATACCAGAGTTGGCATGCAGCACAGGCGCGCGGACGCGCACATTGCGCTGACGTGTGCTTGATGGGGTTGGCTACCGGTGCGGATGCGCGCAGTGCATGGACGCGTCGGTACGGGCATAAGCTAGGAACAAAAATAGCACAAGCATGGCACAACTCTTGGTTTTTTAGTACTAGGAGTTGTGAAACCACATCGGCGCGCGCGCGCACAGCGTGCTTGTGCGCCGATGCCCCCCTTTTTTTTAAAGAACAAAAATAGGAGTGCCTTGGTTGCTTAGGCTTAGTCGGGAGAAGGTCATATTGCTAACGGCTTCCACTAGGATAGCCATCTTGGCTCCTAGCTCCTTAAACTTTTTTTCCATCCCCTCTTGTTGCCTTTGGATATGAGATTCAAGATCTCTCAATTCCTGCATGGGGGCTTCATCGGGAGGTGATGGTGGAAGAGAAAATTCATTGTTTGGGAGGAAGGTTTCATAATTGGAAGTTAGTTCATCTTGGTAATGGTATAGAGGTGGTGTATATTGAGGTGGTTCTTGAGAGTAATTATGCTAGAATGGTGGTGGTTCCATGTGTGGTTCATATGGTTCATAAGGTGGTTGGTATGGTGGATAGGGATTAGGGTCATAATGAGGTGTTTGGTGGTATGGGGCTTGTGAGTAAGGTGGTTCAAAACCATGTTGAGGGGGTGGTTCATAGGCATGTGGTGGTGGTTGTTGACAATCACAATAAGGGTCACTACATCCATTAGATTGATATGCATTAGAATGTGAATTATACCTATAGGAAACCGGAGGGGGTTGTTACCAAGAAGGTTGATCAATCCCTTGAGGCTCCTCCCATCTTTAATTCCCAAATCCTTGATGCATGTTACCATTGTAGTTCCCATTCCCTACAACATAATTTGAGCCAAACTCATAGCCAAAGTGAGGATGAGAATTCATAAGAGCAAATAAAAATAAAAGCTAACAAAAAAGCAACAAGTCATAAGCCTAACAAAAACTAACAAACAAGCAAAAGACAAATATGTTCACATATTCACAATAGCCAACAATATAACACCATTGCAAGTCCTCGGCAACGGCGTCATTAATTTGATAAGCGAGAATTGCGTTGGTTAGGATTTTCTCTTATAGAAAGAAAAATTTCGTTGTAAGCATAGCTCCAAACCAACAAACAAATCTCACATCAAATTAAATTTTGGTTGTCACAAATAACAAAACCCCAAATAAGAATTAACCGAAGTATTTCAACTCCGGTCGTCTCACAAGGAATGGGTAAACATGTGCTTCAACATTGGTTAGAAATCCGGGGTTGTAAGTCATGAGCGAGAAAATAAACTAGAAATCTTAGCAAGCAAGTAATCTAAAGTGCAAAGAACTAATTCAAATAACCAAGCAAGATGTGAGCAATTTCAAACTAAGAAGACAACATTCAATTTACTTCTACTCTCAACTAGACAATAGCTACAACTAAAGCAAGACAATTAAGAATTTGGGTTTTCAAATATGAATAATAAAAGCAACTCTTGGCTAGGCATGGGAATTGGGGTCACTATCCTTGTCTAATAACCATATCTTGACAATTATGAGGAACCAAACTCATTAAATCTACTTCTATACTTGAAGTAAGTTAAATGGCTTGGTCATATCTACCCATAAGGTCTAACCTCACTACTAATTAACCTAGTAGTAGGCTAGTGTCAATGGTTATCAAATTGACCACTAAGGGTTCCCAAATCATCAAATCCATTAGACCCAGTGACTCAAGTTTACCCAATTCTCTTGGCCTAAGCCAAGAGTAAAAAGAACTACTCCATAATCAAGGCAAACAATTCATCAAACACTTGGTAAGCATTAACAAAAGACATATTCAAATTGCAAATGGATTGAAATTAACAAATACCCACTAACAAATATCAACTTACAATCACTCAAACAACACAATTAAGCATAGAAATCATCAATGTAACATCAAAAAGTCAAGATTCAAAACATTCATGCAATGGGTATAAAGTGACAATTGACAAGAATCCATAAACTAGTAATTAACAAAATCCAATTCAGATTCAATAAGGGAAGATCAAATTAAAGCTAGATCTAGAGAAGAACAAGGGTTTCTCTCTTTAGAAGAACAAAGAACCCCAAAAACTAGAAAAATGTGTCTTAGTGTAAAAATGATTGATCCCCCCTTCTCCTTAGCATCCTTGGGTCTTTTTCCATGCAGAAACAGCTTGAAATTGGGCCTCATGAGCCTCAGAAATCACCAGGCACGATTTTCTTTAATGAGGTCACGTGCAGCTTCCCGCGCGTGCGCGCCATGCGTGCGTGCGTGCCGATTACTTTTGTGATCCACGCGTGCGCGCCAAGTGCACGTGCGCATTGGTTGAAATTCTCTGGCTTGCGCGGATGGGTCCATCCTTGTGCGCCGCTTCCAGCTATCCTCATCGACGCGTGCGTATGATGTGCGCGTGCGCGTCGATGCTGCAGTTCCCAAAATCACAATCTTCATGTTCCTTCTTCTTGTGCATTGATGAGCGGATAATTTATACGCTTTTTGGCATTGTTTTTAGGTAGTTTTTAGTAAGTTCAAGCTACTTTTAGGGATGTTTTCATTAGTTTTTATGTTAAATTTACATTTCTGGACTTTACTATGAGTTTGTGTATTTTTCTGTGATTTCAGGTAATTTCTGGCTGAAATTGAGGGACTTGAGCAAAACTCTGAAAAAGGCTGACAAAAGGACTGCTGATGCTATTGGAATCTGACCTCCCTGCACTCGAAATAAATTTTCTGGCGCTACAGAACTCCAAATGGCGCGCTCTCAACGGCGTTGGAAAGTAGACATCCAGAGCTTTCCAGAAATATATAATAGTCCATACTTTATTCGTGAATTGACGACGTAACTTGGCGTTGAACGCCAAGTACATGCTGCTGTCTGGAGTTAAACGCCAGAAACACGTCATGACCCGGAGTTGAACGCCCAAAACACGCTATAACTTGGATTTCAACTCCAATAAAAGCCTCAGCTCGTGGATAGACCAAGCTCAGCCCAAACATACACCAAGTGGGCCCCGGAAGTGGATTTATGCATCAATTACTTACTCATGTAAACCCTAGTAGCTAGTTTATTATAAATAGGACTTTTTACTAGTGTATTAGGAATCTCTGGACGCCTAGTCCTTAGACCATGGGGGCTGGCCATTCGGCCATGCCTGAACCTTTCACTTATGTATTTTCAATGGTGGAGTTTCTGCACACCATAGATTAAGGGTGTGGAGCTCTGCTGTACCTTAAGTTTCAATACAATTATTATTACTTTCTATTCAATTCTCTTTTATTCTTATTCCAAGATATACGTTGCACAACACTTTGATGAATGTGATGATCCATGACACTCATCATCATTCTCACCTATGAACGCGCGTGATTGACAACCACTTCCGTTCTACCTTAGGCCGGGCGCATATCTCTTAGATTCCCCAACAGAATCTTCGTGGTATAAGCTAGATAGATGGCGGCATTCATGAGAATCCGGAAAGTCTAAACCTTGTCTATGGTATTCCGAGTAGGATTCTGGGATTGAATGACTATGACGAGCTTCAAACTCCTGAAGGCTGGGCGTTAGTGACAGACGCAAAAGAATCAAGGGATTCTATTCCAACCTGATTGAGAACCGACAGATGATTAGTCGTGCTGTGACAGAGCATAGGACCATTTTCACTGAGAGGATGGGATGTAGCCATTGACAACGGTGATGCCCTACATACAGCTTGCCATGGAAAGGAGTAAGAAGGATTGGATGAATGTAATAAAAAAGTAGAGATTCGAGAAGAGCACAGCATCTCCAGATGCCTATCTGAAATTCCCACCATGGAATTATATGAGTAACTATTTCTATCTTATTTTATTTTCTGTTTAATTATTAAATTTCAAAACCCATAACCATTTAATCTGCCTAACTGAGATTTACAAGGTGACCATAGCTTGCTTCATACCAACAATCTCTGTGGGATCGACCCTTACTCACGTAAGGTATTACTTAGATGACCAGTACACTTGCTGGTTAAGTTGAACGGAGTTATGATCACACCAGGGATTATTAAGATCCCAATTCATCACACCATGATCTCTTTGGGGTATTTTTGATTTCATACAAATACAAAGAGACCAACTTTGAGGATCACAATTTCGTCCACCAAGTTTTTGGCGCCATTGCCGGGGATTGTTCGAGTATGGACAACTGACGGTTCATCTTGTTGCTCAGATTAGGTAATTCTCTTTTCAAAAATCTTTTTCAAAATTTTTCTTTTCTTTTTTGTTTTTCTAAACTTTATTTTCGAAAAAAATTAATAAAAATCCAAAAAAAATTAGAAAATCATAAAAATCAAAAATATTTTGTGTTTCTTGTTTGAGTCTTGAGTCATGTTTTAAGTTTGGTGTCAATTGCATGCTTTAAAAATTTTTTCTTGCATTTTTCGGAAACTCCATGCATTCATAGTGTTCTTCATGATCTTCAAGTTGTTCTTGGTAAGTCTTCTTGTTTGATCTTGATGTTTTCTTGTTTTGTGTTGTTTGTTGTTTTTCATATGCATTTTTTGTTTATTAGAGTCCATACATTACAAATTTCTAAGTTTGGTGTCTTGCATATTTTCTTTGCATCAAAAATTTTTCAAAAATATGTTCTTGATGTTCATCATGATCTTCAAAGTGTTCTTGGTGTTCATCTTGACATTCATAGTGTTCTTGCATGCATCATGTGTTTTGATCCAAAATTTTCATGTTTTGGGTCATGTTTGTGTTTTTCTCTCTCATAATTAAAATATTCAAAAATCAAAAAAATCTTTTCCTTATTTTTCTCCAAATTTTTGAAAATTTGAGTTGACTTAGTCAAAAATTTTCAAAATTAGTTGTTTCTTACAAGTCAAGTCAAATTTTCAATTTTAAAAATCTTATCTTTTCGAAATCTTTTTCAAAAATTATATCTTTTTCATTTTTTTTATTTTTTTCGAAAATTTCAAAAATTCTTTTTCAAATTATTTTCAAAATCTTTTTCTTGTCTTTATATCACATTTTCGAAACCTCACTAACAATTAATGTGATTGATTCAAAAATTTGAAGTTTGTTACTTTCTTGTTAAGAAAGGTTCAATCTTTAAGTTCTAGAATCTTATCTTGTAGTTTCTTGTTAGTAAAGTAAGTAATTTTAAAATTTTTGAATCAAATCTTTTTATCTTTTATCTTATCTTTTTCAAAAATTTTATCTTTTTCAAAAGTTGATTTCAAAATATCTTATCTAACTTCTTATCTTCTTATCTTTTTCAATTTTGATTTTAATATCTTTTTCAATCAACTAACTAACTTTTTGTTTGTTTCCTATCTTTTTCAAAACCAACTAACTACCTATCCTCCTCTAATTTTCGAAAATACTTCTCTCTTTTTCAAAAATTCTTTTTTGTTTTAAATCTTAATTTTAATCTTATCTTATCTCTAATTTTCAAAAAAATTACTAACACCTTTTTAAAATTATTTTCGAAATTCTCCATCTCTTTTCTTACTCTATTTAATTATTTAATTACTAACACTTCTCTTCACCTCTCTCCATCTAAATATCCGAACCCACTCTTCTTCATTCTTCTCCCCTTTCTTTTTCTACTAACATAAAGGAATCTCTATACTGTGACATAGAGGATTCCTCTTTCTTTTCTTGTTTTCTTCTCTTTCATATGAGCAGGAACAAGGATAAAGGCACTCTTGTTGAAATTGATCCAGAACCTGAAAGGACTCTGAAGAGAAAATTAAGAGAAGCTAAGTTACAACAATCTAAAGGTAACCTTTCAGAAATATTCGAACAAGAGAAGGAGATGGCAGCCAAAAATAATAATAATGCAAGGAGAATGCTTGGTGACTTCACAAAGCCAACGTCCAAATTTGATGGAAGAAGCATCTCCATTCCTGCTATTGGAGCCAATAACTTTGAGCTGTAACCTCAGCTAGTTGCCTTAATGCAACAAAACTGCAAGTTTTATAGACTTCCATCTGAAGATCCTTACCAGTTTTTAACTGAGTTCTTGCAGATTTGTGAGACTGTAAAGATGAATGGAGTTGATCCTGAAGTCTACAGACTCATGCTTTTCCCTTTTGTTATAAGAGACAGAGCTAGAATATGGTTGGATTCACAACCCAAGGATAGCCTGGACTCCTGGGATAAGCTGGTCACTGCCTTCTTGGATAAATTCTTTCCTCCTCAAAAGCTGAGCAACCTGAGAGTGGATGTTCAAACCTTCAAACAAAAAGATGGTGAATCCCTCTATGAAGCTTGGGAAAGATACAAGCAGCTGACCAAAAGATGTCCATCTGACATGTTTTCAGAATGGACCATATTAGATATATTCTATTATGGCCTATCTGAATTTTTGAAAATGTCATTGGACCATTCTGCAGGTGGATCTATTCACCTAAAGAAAACGCCTGAAGAGGCTCAAGAACTCATTAACATGGTTGCAAACAATCAATTCATGTACACTTCTGAGAGGAATTCCGTGAATAATGGGATACCTCAGAAGAAAGGAGTTCTTGAAATTGATGCTCTGAATGCCATATTGGCTCAGAACAAAGTGTTGACTCAACAGGTCAACATGATCTCTCAAAGTCTGAATGGATGGCAACATGCATCCAACAGTACTAAAGAGGCAGCTTCTGAAGAAGCTTATGATCCTGAGAACCATGCCATGGCAGAGGTTAATTACATGGGTGAACCTTATGGAAACACCTATAACTCATCATGGAGAAATCATCCAAATTTCTCATGGAAGGATCAACAAAAGCCTCAACAAGGCTTTAACAATGGTGGACGTAATAGGCTGAGCAATAGCAAGCCTTTTCCATCATCTTCTCAACAACAGACAGAGAATTCTGAACAAAACACTTCTAATTTAGCCAATCTAGTCTCTGATCTGTCAAAGGCCACCTTCAGTTTCATGAGTGAAACAAGATCCTCCATCAAAAATCTGGAGGCACAAGTGGGCCAGCTGAGTAAGAAAATCATTGAAACTCCTCCCAGTATTCTCCCAAGCAATACAGAAGAAAATCCAAAAGGAGAGTGCAAGGCCATTGATATAATCAATATGGCCGAATGCACAAGGGAGGAGGAGGACGAAAATCCTAGTGTGGATGACCTCCTGGGACGTCCCTCAAGCAAGAAGGAATTTCCTATTAAGGATCCGAAGGAATCTGAGGCTCATATAGAGACCATAGAGATTCCACTAAATCTCCTTCTGCCATTCATGAGCTCTGAAGACTATTCTTCCTCTGAAGAGGATGAAGATGTGACTGAAGAGCAAGTTGCTCAATATTTAGGAGCTATCATAAAGCTGAATGCCAAGTTGTTTGGTAATGAGACTTGGGAAAGTGAACCTCCCTTGCTCATTAATGAACTAGATACCTGGATTCAGCAAACTCTACCTCAAAAGAAACAAGATCCTGGCAAGTTCTTAATACCTTGTACCATAGGCACCATGACCTTTGAAAAGGCTCTATGTGATCTGGGGTCAGGGATAAATCTTATGCCACTCTCTGTAATGGAGAAGCTGGGGATCATTGAGGTACAACCTGCCTTGTTCTCATTCCAATTGGCAGACAAGTCATTGAGACAAGCTTATGGAATAGTGGAGGACGTGTTAGTAAAGGTTGAAGGCCTTTATATCCCTGCTGATTTCATAATCTTAGACACTAGGAAGGAAGAGGATCAATGCATCATCCTTGGAAGACCTTTCCTAGCCACAGCAGGAGCTGTGATAGATGTCAACAGAGGTGAATTAGTCCTTCAATTGAATGGGGACTACCTTGTGTTTAAGGCACATGGCCATCTCTCTGTGACAAAAGAGAGTAAGCATGAAGAGCTTCTCTCAGTTCAGAGTCAAGAAGAGCCCCCACAGTCAAACTCTAAGTTTGGTGTTGGGAGGCCACAACCAAACTCTAAGTTTGGTGTTAAGACCCCATATCCAAACTCAAAGTTTGGTGTTGGGACTATACAACATTGACCTAATCACCTTTGTGGCTCCATGAGAGCCACTGTCAAGCTATTGACATTAAAGAAGCGCTTGTTGGGAGGCAACCCAATTTTATTTATCTAATTTTTATTTTATTGTTATTTTGTGTTTTATTAGGTACATGATTGATGAGCGGATAATTTGTACGCTTTTTGGCATTATTTTTAGTATGTTTTTGGTATGTTTTAGTTAGTTTTTAGTATATTTCTATTAGTTTTTAGTTAAAATTCACTTTTCTGGACTTTACTATGAGTTTGTGTGTTTTTCTGTGATTTCAGGTATTTTCTGGCTGAAATTGAGGGACCTGAGCAAAAATCTGATTCAGAGGCTGAAAAGGACTGCAGATGCTGTTGGATTCTGACCTCCCTGCTCTCGAAGTGGATTTTCTAGAGCTACAGAAACCTAATTGGCGCGCTCTCAATGGCGTTGGAAAGTAGACATCCTGGGCTTTCCAGAAATATATAATAGTCCATACTTTGCTCGAGATTTGATGGCCCAAACCGGCGTTCCAAATCAGCTCAAAACTGCCCGGCGTTAAACGCCGGAACTGGCACAAGAATGGGAGTTAAACGCCCAAACTGGCACAAAAGCTGGCGTTTAACTCCAAGAAGAGTCTCTACATGAAAATGCTTCAATGCTCAGCCCAAGCACACACCAAGTGGGCCCGGAAGTGGATTTTTATGTAATTTACTCATCTTTGTAAACCCTAGGCTACTAGTTCTCTACAAATAGGACCTTTCACTATTGTATTTTCATCTTTTGATCATTTTTCGATCTTAGGATCATCTTTGGACATCTAGTTCTTAGATCATGGGGGCTGGCCTCACGGCCATGCCTGGACCTTTTTCTTATGTATTTTCAACGGTGGAGTTTCTACACACCATAGATTAAGGTGTGGAGCTCTGCTGTACCTCGAGTATTAATGCAATTACTATTGTTCTTCTATTCAATTCAACTTGTTCTTATTCCAAGATATTCATTTGCACCCAAGAACATGATGAATGTGATGATTATGTGACGTTCATCATCATTCTCACTTATGAACGAGTGCCTGACAACCACTTCTGTTCTACAAGCAAACAAGGCTTGAATGTTTATCTCTTGGATTCTTTAATCAGAATCTTCGTGGTATAAGCTAGAACTGATCGCGGCATTCAAGAGAATCCGGAAGGTCTAAACCTTGTCTATAGTATTCTGAGTAGGATTCGATGATTGAATGACTGTGACGAGCTTCAAACTCGCGATTGTGGGGCGTTAGTGACAGACGCAAAAGAATCACTGGATTTTATTCCGACATGATCGAGAACCGACAGCTGAATAGCCGTGCCGTGACAGGGTGCGTTGAACATTTTCACTGAGAGGATGGGAGGTAGCCACTGACAACGGTGAAACCCTACATACAGCTTGCCATGGAAAGGAGTAAGAAGGATTGGATGAAGACAGTAGGAAAGCAGAGAGACGGAAGGGACAAAGCATCTCCATTCGCTTATCTGAAATTCTCACCAATGAATTACATAAGTATCTCTATCTTTATCTTCATGTTTTATTCATACACTATCCATAACCATTTGAGTTTGCCTGACTAAGATTTACAAGGTGACCATAGTTTGCTTCATACCAACAATCTCTGTGGGATCGACCCTTACTCGCGTAAGGTTTATTACTTGGACGACCCAGTACACTTGCTGGTTAGTTGTGCGAAGTTGTTATAAAGAGTTGAGATTACAATTGTGCGTACCATGTTGATGGTGCTGGGGATTGTTGAGTTTGGACAACTGACGGTTCATCTTGTTGCTTAGATTAGGTATTTTTCTTCAGAGTTCTTAAGAATGAATTCTAGTGATTCAAGGTGATGTTCTTATCATCACCAAAGCTAATTGATTCTCATCAATTTAGCTCTTGAATGCAATGTCCTGCTGAAGCTTGACTAGCCATGTCTAATTTCTTTAGACTGAAGCTTTAGACTAACATTGCATGATTCCTGGAATTCTCATTAAGAATTTTGATATCTTTATTTTCTTTTCCACTTAATTTTTGAAAAATCCAAAAAAAATTCCAAAATCATAAACAACCAAAAATATTTCTTGTTTGAGTCTAGTGTCTCATGTTAAGTTTGGTGTTGTCTTGCATGCATTGTGTATTTGAGTTTAGTTGCATTCTGATTATTCCTTATGAAAAAATCCAAAATATTTTTTTAATTTGTGTCTTTTCAATTCAATTATACAGGAAATTGAAGATTCAGAACATACAGCAGAGGAATTATATAGAAAAAGCTGGGCGTTCAAAATGCCCAGTGAGGAAGGCAAACTGGCGTTTAAACGCCAGCCAGGGTGCCTGGCTGGGCGTTTAACGCCCAAAAGGGTAGTGTTTTGGGCGTTAAACGCCAGAATGGTATCCATTCTGGCGTTTAACGCCAGGATGGCACAAGAGGGAAGATTCTGTTTTCAATTCAAATTTTTTTTCAAGTTTTCAAAATTTTTCAAAATCAAATCTTTTTCAAATCATATCTTTTCAATCATATGTTTTCAAAATCAATTTCTTTCCATACTTGCTATCAATTAATGATTTGATTCAACATTTCAAGTATGTTGCCTTTTCTGTTGAGAAAGGTTTAATGTTTGAATCATATCTTTTCTTGTTAGCCAAGTCATTAATTTTTAAAATCAAATCTTTTTAAAATGTTTTTCAAATCATATCTTCTCAATCATATCTTTTTAATACTATATCTTTTCAATCATATATTTTTAATCACATCTTTTTCAAAATAGTTTTCAATCAAATCTTTTTAATTTCTAATTTCAAAATCTTTTTCAAAAATCACTTTATTTTTTTACTTTTCGAAAATCAAATACTATTTTTCAAAATGTTTTTAAAATCTTTTACTTGATTTTTGAAAAATCTATTCCTTTCTTCTCATATCCTTCTATTTATGGACTAACACTACTCCTCAATGCACAATTCGAACTCCATCTTTCATTGATAAGTTCGAATTTTCTACCCCTTCCTTCTATTTTTCTTTTCCTCTGACACCTCAAGGAATCTCTATACTGTGACATAGAGGATTCCATATTTTCTTGTTCTTTTCTCTTTCATATGAGCAGGAGCAAAGACAAAAGCATTCTTGTTGAGGCTGACCCTGAACTTGAAAGGACCTTAAAGCGAAAGCTAAGAGAAGCTAAGGCACAACTCTCTATAGAGGATCTAACAGAAATCTTCAAAGAAGAAGAACCCATGGTAGCCGAAAACAACAACAATGCCAACAATGCAAGGAAGGTGCTGGGTGACTTTACTGCACCTACTCCTGACTTCTATGGGAGAAGCATCTCTATCCCTGCCATTGGAGCAAACAACTTTGAGCTTAAGCCTCAATTAGTTTCTCTAATGCAACAGAATTGCAAGTTCCATGGACTTCCATTGGAAGATCCTCATCAGTTTTTAGCTGAGTTCTTGCAAATCTGTGACACTGTCAAGACTAATGGGGTTGACCCTGAGGTCTACAGACCTATACTATTCCCTTTTGCTATAAGAGACAGAGCTAGGATATGGTTGGACTCACAACCTAAAGAAAGCCTGAACTCTTGGGAAAAGCTAGTCAATGCCTTCTTGGCAAAGTTCTTTCCACCTCAAAAATTGAGTAAGCTTAGAGTGGAAGTCCAAACCTTTAGACAGAAGGAAGGTGAATCCCTCTATGAAGCTTGGGAAAGATACAAACAATTGATCAGAAAGTGTCCCTCGGACATGCTTTCTGAATGGAGCATCATAGGTATTTTCTATGATGGTCTCTCTGAACTGTCCAAGATGTCTTTGGATAGCTCCGCTGGAGGATCTCTTCATCTGAAGAAGACACCTACAGAAGCTCAAGAACTAATTGAAATGGTTGCAAATAACCAATTCATGTACACTTCTGAAAGGAATCCTGTGAACAATGGGACAAATCAGAAGAAAGGAGTTCTTGAGATTGATACTCTGAATGCCATGTTGGCTCAGAACAAGATATTGACTCAGCAAGTCAATTTGATTTCTCAAAGTCTGTCTGGAATGCAAAATGCACCAGGCAGTACTAAGGACGCTTCATCTGAAGAAGAAGCTTATGATCCTGAGAACCCTTCAATGGAAGAGGTGAATTACATGGGAGAACCCTATGGAAACACCTATAATTCTTCATGGAGAAATCACCCAAATCTCTCATGGAAGGATCAACAGAGACCTCAACAAGGTTTCAACAACAATAATGGTGGAAGAAACAGGTTTAGCAATAGCAAGCCTTTTCCATCATCTTCTCAGCAACAGACAGAGAATTCTAAGCAGAACCACTCTGACTTAGCAACCATGGTCTCTGATCTAATCAAAACCACTCAAAGTTTCATGACTGAAACAAGGTCCTCCATTAGAAATTTGGAGGCACAAGTGGGACAGCTGAGTAAGAAAATTACTGAACTCCCTCATAGTACTCTTCCAAGCAATACAGAAGAAAATCCAAAAGGAGAGTGCAAGGCCATCAACATGGCCGAAATTGGAGAGGAGGGAGAGGCAGTGAACGCCACTGAGGAAGACCTCAATGGACGTCCATTGGCCTCCAATGAGTTCCCTAATGAGGAACCATGGGAATCTGAGGCTCATAATGAGACCATAGAGATTCCATTGGATTTACTTCTGCCATTCATGAGCTCTGATGAGTATTCTTCCTCTGAAGAGGATGCGTATGTCACTGAAGAGCAAGTTGCTAAATACCTTGGAGCAATCATGAAGCTAAATGACAAGTTATTTGGTAATGAGACTTGGGAGGATGAACCCCCTTTACTCACCAAAGAATTGGATGACTTGTCTAGGCAGAAACTACCTCAAAAGAGACAAGATCCTGGGAAGTTCTCAATACCTTGTGCCATAGGCACCATGATCTTCAAGAAGGCCTTGTGTGACCTAGGGTCAAGCATAAATCTTATGCCCCTCTCTGTAATGGAGAAGCTAGGGATCTTTGAGGTGCAAGCTGCAAAAATCTCACTAGAGATGGCAGACAATTCAAGAAAACAAGCTTATGGACTTGTAGAGGATGTTTTGGTAAAAGTTGAAGACCATTACATCCCTGCTGATTTCATAATCCTAGAGACTGGGAAGTGCATGGATGAATCCATCATCCTTGGCATACCCTTCCTAGCCACAACAAAGGCTGTGATTGATGTTGACAGAGGAGAATTGATCATTCAACTGAATGAAGAATCCCTTGTGTTTAAGGCTCAAGGATATCCCTCTGTCATCATGGAGAGGAAGCATGAAGAGCTTCTCTCAAAACAGAGCCAAACAGAGCCCCCACAGTTAAACTCTAAGTTTGGTGTTGTGAGGCCACAACCAAATTCTAAGTTTGGTGTTGAACCCCCACATTCAAACTTTAAGTTTGGTGTTGGATGGTTCCAACATTGCTTTGAGCATCTGTGAGGCTCCATGAGGGCCCACTGTCAAGCTACTGACATTAAAGAAGTTGTTGGGAGGCAACCCAATGTTATATTTAATCTATTTTCCTTTGTTATTTTATGTTTTCTGTAGGTTGATGATCATGGGCAGTCACAAAATCAATTGAAAAAGCAAACACAGAATGAAAAACAGAAAGAAAAATAGCACACCCTGGGGAGAACTTGCTGGCGTTTAAACGCTAGTGAAGCTAGCAAATGGGCGTTTAACACTCAGTCTGGCACCATTCTGGGCGTTTAACGCCAGAAAGGGGCACCAGACTGGCGTTAAACGCCAGAAAAGGGCAAGAAGTTGGCGTTAAACGCCAGAAATGGGCACCAGCCCGGCGTTTAATGCCAGAATTGGCACAGAGAGTAATTTTGCTCGCCACTTGGTGCAGGGATGACTTTTCCTTGACACCTCAGGATCTGTGGACCCCACAGGATCCCCACTTACCCCACCACCCTCTCTCTTCTTCTTTACTCGTTCACCAATCACCTCAACACCTCTTCCCCAAAAACCCCTCACCTATCAAATCCCATCTTTCTCTTCACCACTCACATCCATCCTTCATAAAACGTCACCTACCTCACCACTCAAATTCAAACCACTTTCCCTCCCAAACCCACCCTCCCATAACCGAACCCTACCCCTCTCTCCACCCCTATATAAACCCATCTTCACTCCTTCATTTTCACACAACCTAAATACTACTTCTTCCCCTTTGGCCGAACCACAAAGCCATCTCCATCTCCTCTATTTCTTCTTCTTCTACTCTCTTCTTTCTTGTTTTGCTCGAGGACGAGCAAATCTTTTAAGTTTGGTGTGGTAAAAGCATTGCTTTTTGTTTTCCATAACCATTTATGGCATCCAAGGCCGGAGAAACCTCTAGAAAGAGGAAAGGGAAGGCAAAAGCTTCCACCTCCGAGTCATGGGAGATGGAGAGATTCATCTCAAGGGTGCATCAAGACCACTTCTATGAAGTTGTGGCCTTGAAGAAGGTGATCCCCGAGGTCCCTTTTAAACTCAAAAAGAGTGAATATCCGGAGATCCGACATGAGATCCGAAGAAGAGGTTGGGAAGTTTATACCAACCCCAAAGAATTGATTTACAATGGTTCGGGGGAAATACTTAGATTTTAGTCCGGAAAATGTAAGGTTGGCATTCAACTTGCCCATGATGCAAGGAGATGAACACTCTTACACTAGAAGGGTCAACTTTGATCAAAGGTTGGACCAAGTCCTCATAGACATCTGTGAAGAGGGCACCCAATGGAAGAGAGATTCAAGAGGGAAGCCGGTTCAACTGAGAAGGCATGACCTCAAGCCCGTAGCTAGGGGATGGTTGGAGTTTATCCAACGCTCAATCATTCCCACTAGCAACCGGTCCGAAGTTACTCTAGACCGGGCCATCATGATTCATAGTATCATGATTGGAGAAGAAGTAGAAGTTCATGAGGTCATAGCCCAAGAACTCTATAAGGTGGCGGACAAATCCTCTACCTTGGCAAGGTTAGCCTTTCCTCATCTCATTTGTCATCTCTGTTATTCAGTTGGAATTGACATAGAGGGAGACATCCCCATTGATGAGGACAAGCCCATCACTAAGAAAAGGATGGAGCAAACAAGAGATCCCTCTTATCATGAAATCCCTGAGATGCCTCAAGGGATGCAATTCCCTCCACAAAACTATTAGGGAGCAACTGAACACCTCTCTAGGAGAATTAAGTTCCAACATGGGACAACTAAGGGTGGAGCACCAAGAACATTCCATCCTCCTCCATGAAATTAGAGAAGATCAAAGAATCATGAGAGAGGAGCAACAAAGACAAGGAAGAGACATTGAGGAGCTCAAGCACTCCATAAGATCTTCAAGAGGAAGAACAAGCCGCCATCACTAAGGTGGACCCGTTCTTTAATTTCCTTGTTCTCTATTTTTCTGTTTTTCGAAAAATCATGCTTATGTTTATCTATGTTTGTGTCTTGTGATCATTAGTGTCTTAGTGTCTATGCCTTAAAGTTATGAATGTCCTATTAATCCATCACCTTTCTTAAATGAAAAATTATTCTTAATTGAAAAAGAGAAGAATTGCATGAATTTTGAATTTTATAACAGATTAATTATTTTGATGTGGTGGCAATACTTTTGTTTTCTGAATGTATGCTTAAACAGTGCATATGTCTTTTGAATTTGTTGTTCATGAATGTTGGCTCTTGAAAGAATGATGAAAAAGGAGACATGTTACTGAGGATCTGAAAAATCATAAAAATGATTCTTGAAGCAAGAAAAAGCAGTGAATACAAAAAAAAAGAAAAAAAAAGAGAAAAAGAAAGAATAAAGTTGTGATCCAAGGCAAAAAAAGTGTGCTTAAGAACCCTAGACACCTCTAATTGGGGACTCTAGCAAAGCTGAGTCACAATCTGAAAAGGTTCACCCAATTAGGTGTCTGTGGCATGTATGTATTCGGTGGTAATACTGGAAGACAGAGTGCTTTGGGCCACGGCCAAGACTCATAAAGTAGCTGTGTTCAAGAATCATCATACTTAACTAGGAGAATCAATAACACTATCTGGACTCTGAGTTCCTATAGAAGCCAATCATTCTGAATTTCAAAGGATAGAGTGAGATGCCAAAACTGTTCAGAGGCAAAAAGCTAAAAGTCCCGCTCATCTAATTAATACTGATCTTCATAGATGTTTTTGGAGTTCATTGCATATTCTCTTCTCTTTATCTTATTTGATTTTCAGTTGCTTGGGGACAAGCAACAATTTAAGTTTGGTGTTGTGATGAGCGGATAATTTGTACGCTTTTTGGCATTGTTTTTAGTATGTTTTTGGTATGTTTTAGTTAGTTTTTAGTATATTTCTATTAGTTTTTAGTTAAAATTCACTTTTCTGGACTTTACTATGAGTTTGTGTGTTTTTCTGTGATTTCAGGTATTTTCTGGCTGAAATAAAGGGACCTGAGCAAAAATCTGATTCAGAGGCTAAAAAGGACTGCAGATGCTGTTGGATTCTGACCTCTCTACACTCGAAGTAGATTTTCTGGAGCTACAGAAGCCCAATTTGCGCGCTTTCAACGGCGTTGGAAAGTAGACATTCTGGGCTTTCCAGCAATATATAATAGTCCATACTTTGCCCGAGATTTGATGGCCCAAATCGGCGTTCCAAATCAGCTCAAAACTGCCCGGCGTTAAACGTCGGAACTGGCACAAGAATAGGAGTTAAACGCCCAAACTGGCACAAAAGCTGGCGTTTAACTCCAAGAAGAGTCTCTACACGAAAATGCTTCAATGCTCAGCCCAAGAACACACCAAGTGGGCCCGAAAGTAGATTTTTATGTAATTTACTCATCTTTGTAAACCCTAGGCTACTAATTCTCTACAAATAGGACCTTTCACTATTGTATTTTCATCTTTTGATCATTTTTCGATCTTAGGATCATCTTTGGACATCTAGTTCTTAGATCATGGGGGCTGGCCTCACGGCCATGCCTGGACCTTGTTCTTATCTATTTTCAACGGTGGAGTTTCTACACACCATAGATTAAGGTGTGGAGCTCTGCTGTTCCTCGAGTATTAATGCAATTACTATTGTTCTTCTATTCAATTCAACTTGTTCTTATTCCAAGATATTCATTTGCACCCAAGAACATGATGAATGTGATGATTATGTGACGCTCATCATCATTCTCACTTATGAACGAGTGCCTGACAACCACTTCTGTTCTACAAGCAAACAAGGCTTGAATGTTTATCTCTTAGATTCTTTAATCAGAATCTTCGTGGTATAAGCTAGAACTGATGGCGGCATTCAAGAGAATCCGGAAAAACTAAACCTTGTCTATGGTATTCTGAGTAGGATTCGATGATTGAATGACTGTGACGAGCTTCAAACTCGCAATTGTGGGGCGTTAGTGACAGACGCAAAAGAATCACTGGATTCTCTTCCGACATGATCGAGAACCGACAACTGAATAGCCATGTCGTGACAGGGTGCGTTGAACATTTTCACTGAGAGGATGGGAGGTAGCCACTGACAACGGTGAAACCCTACATACAGCTTGCCATGGAAAGGAGTAAGAAGGATTGGATGAAGACAGTAGGAAAGCAGAGAAACGGAAGGGACAAAGCATCTCCATTCGCTTATCTGAAATTCTCACCAATGAATTACATAAGTATCTCTATCTTTATCTTCATGTTTTATTCATACACTATCCATAACCATTTGAGTTTACCTGACTAAGATTTACAAGGTGACCATAGCTTGCTTCATACCAACAATCTCTGTGGGATCGACCCTTACTCGCGTAAGGTTTATTACTTGGACGACCCAGTACACTTGCTGGTTAGTTGTGCGAAGTTGTGATAAAGAGTTGAGATTACAATTGTGCGTACCATGTTGATGGCGCCATTGATGATCACAATTTCGTGCACCAATGATCATGAGGAGTCACGAAAAAAAAATCATAAAAATTAAAAACAGAATAAAAAACAGCAGAAAAAAATCGCACCCTGGAGGAAGCACAGGCTGGCGTTCAACGCCAGTAAGATGCATCTGGCTGGCGTTCAACACCAGAACAGAGCATCAATCTGGCGCTGAACGCCAGAAACAAGCAACATTCTGGCGCTGAATGCCAGGAATGTGCCTGGAGGAAAAGCTGGCGCTGAACGCCAGTAACAAGCATGAAACTGGCGTTCAACGCCAGAAACATGCTTTACATGGGCGTTGAACGCCCAGAATGTGCACCACTCGGCGTTTAAACGCCAGAATGGTGTGCAAAGGCATTTTACATGCCTACTTGGTGCAGGGATGGAATTCCTTGACACCTCAGGATCTGTGGACCCCACAGGATCACCTCAGGATCTGTGGACCCCACAGGATCCCCACCTACTATATTCCCACCTTACCTCCTAATCCTATTTTACTCTTCCCCATGTCACACTTCCCAAAACCCTTCACCAATCATCTCAATCCCTCTTCCCAATCACCCCCTTCACCACTCACATCCATCCACTCTTCCCCATAAACCCCACCTACCTTCAAAAATTCAAAAACATTTTCCCACCCATTCCCACCCTATATGGCCGAAACTTCACTCTCCCCTCTCCCTATATATACCCTTCCATTCTACTTCATTTTCACACAACACAACCCCCTCTTCTTCACCTTGGCCGAACCTACCTCTCTCCCTCTCTACCATATTCTCTTCTTCTTCTTCTTTTCTTCTTTCTTCTATTGCTCGAGGACGAGCAATATTTTAAGTTTGGTGTGGTCAAAGCATAATCTTTTTTGTTTTCCATTACCATCAATGGCACCTAAGGCCAGAGAATCCTCTAGAAAAGGAAAAGGGAAGACAAAAGCTTCCACCTCCGAATCATGAGAGATGGAAAGATTCATCTCCAAAAGCCATCAAGACCACTTCTATGATGTTGCGGCAAAGAAGAAGGTGATCCCTAAGGTCCCTTTCAAGCTCAAGAAAAATGAGTATCTGGAGATCCGACATGAGATCCGAAGAAGAGGTTGGGAAGTCCTAACCAACCCCATGCAACAAGTTAGAATCTTAATGGTTCAAGAGTTCTATGCCAATGCATGGATCACTAGGAACCATGATCAAAGTATGAACCCGAGTCCAAAGAATTATCTCACAATGGTTCGGGGGAAATACTTAGATTTTAGTCCGGAGAATGTGAGGTTGGCGTTCCACTTGCCCATGATGCAAGAAGATGTACGCCCCTACACTAGAAGGGTCAACTTTAATCAAAGGTTGGACCAAGTCCTTATGGACATATGTGTAGAAGGAGCTCAATGGAAAAGAGATTCCAAAGGCAAGCCAGTTCAATTAAGAAGATTGGACCTCAAGCCTGTGGCTAGAGGATGGGTGGAGTTAATTCAACGCTCCATCATTCCCACTAGCAACCGATCTGAAGTTACTGTGGATCGGGCCATCATGATTCATAGCATCATGATTGGAGAGGAAGTAGAAGTTCATGAGGTCATCTCCAATAAAATCTATAAAATAGCCGACATGCCCTCTACCATAGCAAGGCTAGCTTTTCCTCACCTTATCTGCCATCTATGTTACTCAGCTGGAGTTATCATAGAAGGAGACATCCCCATTAAAGAGGATAAGCCCATCACCAAGAAGAGGATGGAGCAAGCAAGAGAGACCCCCCACGGATCTCAAGAGATGCATGAGGAAGCTCATCATCAAGAAATCCCTGAGATGCCTCAAGAGATGCACTTTCCTCCCAACAACTATTGGGAACAACTCAACACTTACTTAGAAGATTTGAGCCACAATGTGGAACAATTAAGGGTGGAACATCATGAGCACTCCATCATTCTCCATGAAATAAGAGAAGATCAAAGAGCAATGAGGGAGGAGCAACAAAGGCAAGGAAGGGACATAGAAGAGCTTAAGGACATTGTTGGTCCTTCAAGAAGAAGACGCCACTAAGGTGGATTCATTCCTTGTTCTTATTTCTTTCTGTTTTTCGTTTTTTTTATGTTGTGTTTATCTATGTTTTGTGTCTCTACTTCATGATCACTAGTAGTTAGTAATTATGTCTTAAAGCTATGAATAAATTTCATGAATCCTTCACCTCTCTTAAATGAAAAATGTCTTAATTCAAAAGAACAAGAAATACATGAATTTCGAAATTATCCTTGAATTTAATTTAATTTTATTGATGTGGTGACAATACTTTTTGTTTTCTGAATGAATGCTTAAACAGTGCATATTTTTTATCTTGTTGTTTATGAATGTTAAAACTGTTGGCTCTTGAAAGAATGATGAACAAAGAGAAATGTTATTGATGATCTGAAAAATCATAAAATTGATTCTTGAAGCAAGAAAAAGCAGTGAAAAAAAAAGAAAAGCTTGCAAAAAAAAAATGGCGAAAAAAATAGAAAGAAAAAGAAAAAGCAAGCAGAAAAAGTCAATAGCCCTTAAAACCAAAAGGCAAGGGTAAAAAGGATCCAAGGCTTTGAGCATCAATGGATAGGAGGGCCCAAGGAAATAAAATCCAGGCCTAAGCGGCTAAACCAAGTTGTCCCTAACCATGTGCTTGTGTTATGAAGGTCCAAGTGAAAAGCTTGAGACTGAATGGTTAAAGCCGTGATCCAAAGCAAAAAGAGCGTGCTTAAGAGCTCTGGACACCACTAACTAGGGACTCTAGCAAAGCTGAGTCACAATCTGAAAAGGTTCACCCAGTTATGTGTCTGTGGCATTTATGTATCCGGTGGTAATACTGGAAAACAAAATGCTTAGGGCCACGGCCAAGACTCATAAGTAGCTGTGTTCAAGAATCAACATACTTAACTAGGAAAGTCAATAACACTATCTGAAATTCTAAGTTCCTAGAGAAGCCAATCATTCTAAACTTCAAAGGAAAAAGTAAGATGCCAAAACTGTTCAGAAGCAAAAAGCTACAAGTCCCGCTCATCTAATTATAATTAATATTCATTGATATTTTGAAATTTATAGTATATTCTCTTTTTTTTATCCTAATTGATTTTCAGTTTCTTGGGGACAAGCAACAATTTAAGTTTGGTGTTGTGATGAGCGGATAATTTATACGCTTTTTGGCATTGTTTTTAGGTAGTTTTTAGTAAGTTCAAGCTACTTTTAGGGATGTTTTCATTAGTTTTTATGTTAAATTCACATTTCTTGACTTTACTATGAGTTTGTGTGCTTTTCTATGATTTCAGGTAATTTCTGGCTGAAATTGAGGGACTTGAGCAAAACTCTGAAAAAGGCTGACAAAAGGACTGCTGATGCTGTTGGAATCTGACCTCTCTGCACTCGAAATGGATTTTCTAGAGCTACAGAACTCCAAATGGCGCGCTCTCAACGGCTTTGGAAAGTCGACATCCAGAGCTTTCTAGCAATATATAATAGTTTATACTTTATTTGGGAATTGACGACGTAACTTGGCGTTGAACGCCAAGTACATGCTGCTGTCTGGAGTTAAACGCCAGAAACACGTCATGACCCGGAGTTGAACGCCCAAAACACGCTATAACTTGGAGTTCAACTCCAATAAAAGCCTCAGCTCGTGGATAGACCAAGCTCAGCCCAAACATACACCAAGTGGGCCCTAGAAGTGGATTTATGCATCAATTACTTACTCATGTAAACCCTAGTAGCTAGTTTATTATAAATAGGACTTTTTACTAGTGTATTAGGAATCTCTGGACGCCTAGTCCTTAGACCATGGGGGCTGGCCATTCGGCCATGCCTGAACCTTTCACCTATGTATTTTCAACGGTGAAGTTTCTGCACACCATAGATTAAGGGTGTGGAGCTCTGCTGTACCTCAAGTTTCAATACAATTATTATTACTTTCTATTCAATTCTCTTTTATTCTTATTCCAAGATATACGTTCCACAACACTTTGATGAATGTGATGATCCGTGACACTCATCATCATTCTCACCTATGAATGCGCGTGATTGACAACCACTTCCGTTCTACCTTAGGCCGGGCGCATATCTCTTAGATTCCCCAACAGAATCTTCGTGGTATAAGCTAAATAGATGGCGGCATTCATGAGAATCCAGAAAGTCTAAACCTTGTCTATGGTATTCCGAGTAGGATTCTGGGATTGAATGACTGTGACAAGCTTCAAACTCCTGAAGGCTGGGCGTTAGTGACAGACGCAAAAGAATCAAGGGATTCTATTCCAACCTGATTGAGAACCGACAGATGATTAGCCGTGCTATGACAGAGCATAGGACCATTTTCACTGAGAGGATGGGATGTAGCCATTGACAACGGTGATGCCCTACATACAGCTTGCCATGGAAAGGAGTAAGAAGGATTGGATGAATGTAATAAAAAAGTAGAGATTCGAGAGGAGCACAGCATCTCCACACGCCTATCTGAAATTTCCACCATGGAATTATATGAGTAACTATTTCTATCTTATTTTATTTTCTGTTTAATTATTAAATTTCGAAACCCATAACCATTTAATCTGCCTAACTGAGATTTACAAGGTGACCATAGCTTGCTTCATACCAACAATCTCTGTGGGATCGACCCTTACTCACGTAAGGTATTACTTGGATGACCCAGTACACTTGCTGGTTAAGTTGAACGGAGTTATGATCACACCAGGGATTATTAAGATCCCAATTCATCACACCATGATCTCTTTGGGGTATTTTTGATTTCATACAAATACAAAGAGACCAACTTTGAGGATCACAATTTCGTCCACCATGCATGCTTTCTGATAAGCGGATATTTTATACGCTTTTTGGGGGTAATTTCATGTAGATTTTAGTATGTTTTAATTATTTTTTAGTAGAATATTATTAGTTTTTAGGCAAAAATCATATTTCTAGACTTTACTATGAGTTTGTGTGTTTTTCTGTGATTTCAGGTATTTTCTGGCTGAAATTGAGGGAGCTGAGCAAAAATCTGATTTAGGCTGAAAAAGGACTGCTGATGCTGTTGGATTCTGACCTCCCTTCACTCGGAATGGATTTTTTGGAGCTACAGGAGTCCAATTGGCGCGCTCTCAATTGGGTTGGAAAGTAGATATCCAGGGCTTTCCAACAATATATAATAATCCATACTTTGCGCGAAGATAGACGACGTAAGCTGGCGTTCAACACCAGTTCCATGTTGCAGTCTGGCGTTCAGCGCCAGAAACAGGTTACAAGTTGGAGTTCAACGCCCAAAACACGTTACAACCTGGCGTTCAACTCCAGAAACTGCCCAAGCACGTGAGAGGCTTAATTCTCAGCCCCAGCACAGACCAAGTGGGCCCCAGAAGTGGATTTTTGCACCAATTATCTTAGTCTACTCATTCTCTGTAAACCTAGGTTACTAGTTTAGTATTTAAACAACTTTTAGAGATCTATTTTGTACCTCATGACATTTTTAAATCTGAATTATATACTCTTTGATGGCATGAGTCTCTAAACTCCATTGTTGGGGGTGAGGAGCTCTGCAGCATCTCGATGAATTAATGCAATTGTTTATGTTTTTCCATTCAAACATGCGTGTTCCTATCTAAGATGTTCATTCGTGCTTAATTATGGAGAAGGTGGTGATCCGTGACACTCATCACCTTCCTCAATCCATGAACGTGTGCCTGACAACCACCTCCATTCTACATCAGATTGAATGAGTATCTCTTAGATTCCTTAACCAGAATCTTCGTGGTATAAGCCAGATTGATGGCGGCATTCATAAGAATCCGGAAAGTCTAAACCTTGTCTGTGGTATTCCGAGTAGGATTCTGGGATTGGATGACTGTGACGAGCTTCAAACTCGCGAGTGTTGGGCGTGATGACAAACGCAAAAGAATCAATGGATTCTATTCCGACATGATTGAGAACCAACAGCTGATTAGCCGTGCTGTGACAGAGCATTTGGACCATTTTCACTGAGAGGATGGGAAGTAGCCATTGACAACGGCGACACCCTACATAGAGCTTGCCATGGAAGGAACTTTGCATTTTGCTATTGAGTTGAATATTACATTACAGGAATTCAGAAGACAATGCATCTCCAAAACTCCAACATATTCTCCATCACTGCACAACAAGTAATTATTTCGCACTCTTTTATTTTCTAATAAGTCAAACTGATAATTATAATTGATATCCTAACTAAGAATAATAAAATAAACATAGCTTGCTTCAAACCAATAATCTTCGTGGGATCGACCCTTACTCACGTAAGGTACTACTTGGACGACCCAGTGCACTTGTTGGTTAGTGGTACGAAATCATAAGAAATCTTGATTTTGATATTAGGATTAAAATTTCGTGCACCACTTTTCTTCTCTCTTCTAGGCCACTCTTACCTTATTAATTCTGAAATCACTTAGCAAATAGTTACGCATCGAATGGCAATAAAGAGGATCAAAATATAGCAATTATAAGGCAAAATAAGCATGTTTTCTATTATGGAGCAATATTAGGAAGTGAACACAAAACCATGCATTTTTTGTGAATAAGTGCGAGAAATATTGACAAAAAACCCCAAATTAAGCACAAGATAAACCACAAAATTGGGGTTTATCACTTACTGGGAACCATATAGGTTCTCACCCCTTCCTTTTCCCTTCCCCCACAGATGGAAGATCCAGACTTGATCGCCGACGCAGGAGTTATATTCAAGTTTGTATGAACTAACTTAAGACGTATATATGTATGAAAGTTTTTCTGTGATCTTATTGCTAAATTTAATTTTGCTGTTAGTCTGGTGTTTATCTTATATTGTATATCTCTGAAGATGTTCATGGTATTGTTAACAGGTTTGTTAAAAAAGTATGTTATAAAAATAAGTTAACATACGCGATTCCATAGTACGAAAGGCTTATATGTAATAAATATTATCGAGTCTAGAGTTTTATAGGGCTACTGGAAAGTAACACTTGATGACTGGCAGTGATCCAGACTTGTCGAAAATTGGGTCGTTACAGTATTGACTTAATTGAAATAGATTCTATACAACTATTCGTGACCTCATCTTTAACAAAAAGATCAAAGACATATGTTTTCAACTTAAAAAACTACATAATTCAAAACACTTTTTATATTAAATA
This sequence comes from Arachis hypogaea, assembly GCF_003086295.3. Lineage (NCBI taxonomy): Eukaryota > Viridiplantae > Streptophyta > Magnoliopsida > Fabales > Fabaceae > Arachis > Arachis hypogaea. The sequence goes on from NC_092038.1 coordinate 101,588,684, forward strand.
ACTAAATTTTCTATCTTATGTAACTAAAATTTTTGTATATTATTTTTTGATATTTAACTAAAATATCTGCACAATTCAACATAATTTATATATTATATAACTAAAGTATCTATATTTTTTAATTAAAATATTTATAGACTTCAACAAAAATTTATGTATTTCTTTTTCAAATTTTTTTTCTTTTTTTATCCTCTCAAGAGAAAGTAAAATAAAAAAATAAACAAAAAAATAAAAAATAAAAAGATATAGTAACAATATTAGTAAGAGAAAAAAAAGAGGAAGAATACGTAGAATAACTCTAAATCTTAAATTTTAAGAAGAGAAATTTGTAATTTATAAATGCGCTATGTGAATTATTTTTGTTAGATTCGACCAATTTATTTAAATTTGACTATAAAAAAAATTTAATCATGTAGTATGATCATAAAAATATTAGACATACACTTAATATTTCGGAAATATAAATATGGAGTATATGATGTACATTGTATTATATTAATTCTAAAATGAAAAAACCAGCAAAATGGAAGGAAAGCACCGAAATATGCGTAATATCTGAGTTGATTTGTTGTGTTAATGGGCGTCACTGAAAGCACTCCTATCCTTTAATTCGACCGGAATATAGGTACATCCAAAACATGAGATTGAGTAATAATTAGACTTGGTCATCAAACACAATTTTAATGCCAATTTTAAACACTACTTTTGAACTTTAAAACGGCCACCTTCAATTCAGTTTCACCTTTAGAAAACATATACACACAATTTTAGGAAAATTGAAAACCACAATGGATTATGAGAAAGTACACCTTAGTTTGTTAATCTCTACCATGATTAGCTACCTTACATTGGTATGTGTGAGTTCCAAAACAACTCACATTGTTGGAGATCGTGTGGGTTGGGCTTCGCCTGGTTACAATGGCTTCTACGAAAATTGGAGCAAAAACGTAACCTTCAATGTTGGAGACGTACTTTGTATGTTTCTTGCTCCCTCATTTTTGGATACACAAAATTAAAAATCAGGTGTTACTTGTTAGATGGCTTCTGTATATTTATGATATAAATGAAACATATAACCATATGTATATCTCTTTGAAAAAATTGAAGGTAATTTAAGGCAGAGCGTTTGATTAATGAGTAAATTAAATATTATTAGAAAATAAAGTATTGACGTTAATTTTGTATCGTAATTAAATGGCAGTATTCCAGTACAATCCTGGGCTAAGCACAGTGGTGCATGTAAACAAGGATGATTACGATCACTGCACAACGAGAAATGTGATGCAAACCTACTTCAGAGGGAATTCTAGTATCACTTTGGACCATCCTGGTGAATATTTTTTCTTTTGTTCTGTTGGTAAGCATTGTGAGGCAGGCCAAAAGCTTCAAATCAGTGTTTCTCAGGGCAACCCACCCTCCAAAACAAGTTAAAAATCCCAACACGAGTTCATCCTACAATACTTTCGGCTTTTGTTTTCTTTTCACAAAAATGTAAATAGGTATATTTCTTAAAGATGTTAGTGGCCCTGTAGGCCATGTATGTATTCTGCATAAATTGAAGAGAGAAAAATGACAAATAGATCCATGATTTTTTAACTCGAAGATATATAAGTCTTTAACTAATTGAAAATATAAAAAAAATTTTCAATTTTTAAAATGTGAGACATCTAACCATAGTTGTCAAAACTAAACCAATCAGGCTATTGGTTAATTGGTTCAACTAGTAAGTTACTGGTTGAACCGGTAGAATCAATCACACATAAATAAAAAATATAGAATAGTCAAAACCTAACATTAAAATTTGAAATATATATCTTCATTAATATTTTAAGAACAATCAAGTCTAATTCTAAAAATAACTAATTCAGAGATAGATATAAAATTAGTCAGTATTACTACAATAGTATCTTAATTTAACAAAATAAGAATAACAATCCATAAACTATATCCAAAAAATAATTTCAACGTATGAGTATCTTTCTTCATCTTAAAAATATGAAGCTACATCATGATTAGTTTCATTTTGATTTGTACTTTCCACAAAATTATTATTAACTCCATTATCATCTCAATTATCTTTCAAATTCAATTGATTAGCATTTGAATAATTTCACAAATCAATATCAATAATAATTTAAAATATTTTATAAAGTATACTAAAATCATAATTGATCACAATTCATAATCGGACTAACAACAAGATGTTTAAATAAATAAAAAATATCTAAATCATCTACAACTGATTAAAAAGACATATTTACGAGATCATTTAAAAAAACATTAACTTTATTACCCTTAATTGCATTCAATATCTATTCCGAACAATCCTTAAACGCATCAAGATAAATCGGACCATAACTTTGCTTTTTCATTTGATTCTTATATTATCAATTTACTTTAGTACCCTTATGATGACTAAAATTTAAAAATAATGCTTTCAAAAAATAATAATTATAAAAGTACTTTTGTTGTAACCTTAAGTTGTAATGAACATAAACAATATTATTATGTTTTTGATACTTTAACCGATTCTTCTTATTTGAGTAAATGTGTTAAAAAATACTCCGGTTATGCTCACAATATGAAGAACTACATGTTTGGCTTAAAACACGAATTGCCAAGTTTTGCAAATTTAACGCTCCACATCCATAAGATTCTCATAATTGATTTTAACATAAAAAAGGAATAATATATAACAATCATAAATATAAAATCATAAATATATTACAATCATAAAAGACTAATTTTATGAAGAAATTCACTTGACAACATTATGTTTTATTCATGTATTGTAGATTATCTTCCAAAATCTTGTTCAACATTCTTAAAGATTCTCATCTCACTTGTCAGTTTAGAATTTAAATTTGGATCCTCGTAAACATATTTCTCAATGACATCTAGTAGGTCAGAAGTCAATTCTTTGTGCTTTTCAAAGTTTTCAGTGTTAAATCTAAAAATTGAATTTAACCAATAACTAGTAGCATGAAAATTTTTTTAAGACTGTGAATCCCAATGTGTATCTAAAATCCTTAAATAAGGATCAACAACCTTCTTTTTTTTAAAACCTCTTCATCATCTCTTCTCTAGCCTTATAAATATCTTATTAAAGAAAACTTATTACAACTCTATCTTCACTATCCATAATACACAATACACGGACAAGTGGCTCAGTAAGCTTAACCATATAAATGCATTGAATCCAAAATTTAGAATCCAAGACTTGATCCACAAACCTTTTAGCTTTGCCTTCGTTTGAGTTAGCTGAGCTTGTCCATTCTCTAGAGGTCACCATAGCTATGAAAGTATCCTTTTGAACTAAAATATTTTGTGAAGTAATAAAATTGGTGGGAAACTGAGTTGGAGTTGGACAAACTATTTCCCGCCTGGTCGTAAATTTTCTCATCAAGTACAGTGAATGGCAATGAATATAGATATATTCCATAATCATTGAAGCTTGTGACACAGTTTCACTCACTTCCTCCAACTTTCCAATATCCTAAAGCATCAAATTACCACAAGGAGCTACACAAAGAGATTAATACAATTTAGAAAACTCAGATTCTAACATCCTTCCAGTAGCAACATAATTTGTAGTATTATCTGTCACGATATACACAATATTCTCAGGATAAAAATAGTTCTTTAAGGACAATAAACCAAGAAATTAATTAAAGTGTGCCTACAATGATCAGTCTATCCATCGGCCATGATAGTACATCTAGTTTGTTTAAAAATCTTACTATAACCTTCAATCATTTTCCTCACATCTTTAACCAATTTGCTCAACAAATACCCAAGAACTCTTGCATAATTTGACCCTATATACCCTACAACCATGCTTAGAATAACATCAATCATTGGCTGATAATAAGATGAATTAACCGCATTAAATGACACAGAGGCATCCACAATCCATTTCGCAATAGTAATGTCACACTTCTGCATAATTTCTTTACTTTGGAGAACACTTTTGATAGTTGGTTGAGCTCCAGGTGTTGTTGCCGATGAAAAAAATATTCTAATTCATTGACTTGTTTTCCTTTTCATTACATTCGATCTCATCAAATTCTCTTTCAAATTTATCACAAGCATTATAACTTTCTACATATTGTTCTTGAGTTTTTCTTTTCTTGCTTCGAAGATCTTCGAAGTTTTGATCGAATTGGTGTCTCATTAGTGTTGGCACCTTTTGACATGACTCAATATCTCCTCCTTTTCCAGCCAAATGAAGCTTAAATAGACGAAATCCTCCGCCCCTAATAAGTTTCTCATAATATATACATAACAAAATGGTTTCTTCAGATTCCACAACTTGTTTATAATGGTCCCATGCAGGATCATTTTTTGCTCTATTGTTATTTTCTTGGGTTCCAATTATTGCATTAGAAGTTGATCCTTGTTCTTACAAGGATGGTGTTTCTGATGGTATATTTGATGAAGCCATCCTAAAACAATATGTAACAACAACAATATAAAAATAGAAGCTATCCTAAATTCACAAAATTTATTACCTATCCAACAATATAAAATTATAAATTTACAGTAATCTGATAATATAGTACAGCAACAAAAACATCCATAAACACCAATAATAAGAAAAAACATCAATCCACCATTAAATCTATATATATTACACTGGAAAAAATTAAAAAAATTATAATCAACGTGTTATAATCATCAACAAGTTATAATCAACAATAATAAAAAATAAATAGAATCATAATCAACATCATTAATCAGTTACTCAGTTAATCAAATTATAACCCAATAACGGAATAACTAAAAAATAAAAAAGTATACTTGATGCTTTGTTTGTAGAATGCGGGTAGAAAAGAGAAAAATCAAAAGCTGTCCAAGCACGGCGAAGCAGAGACTGGCGACGGGGAAAACAGCAATGACGATGATGAGAGACACACAGGTGATGACGCAATACAAGCGAGCCATAGATACAGGGTAACACTGTAGTGATGGAGACACATAGGAAATGGCGAGATGAGGCAAAGGAGTTGGCGATCGTGGCAGCAATCGTGCGGCGGCAGTGGCTGGTGGTTTTTTTTAGGGTGAGAGAGTGCCTCTGGAGGCTGAGTGAGATTGAGAGAGAGTAAGGGTTACCTGAAACGTAGAGCTCGATCTCGGACGAGATCTTCTGGGGTGATTAGAGCTGCCATGTCCGACTTGTTGGAGCTTGAGGTGCTATTGGTCCTTGATCATCGGGGGGTGGTGGTACCTGCAAGAGACTCCAAAACTTAAGTCAGCACGGGCTTTAAGCAAGTTTTTGGTAGAATTGGAGTATGAGTTATACCTGGGTGCTCCAGTGTATTTATAGTAGTGCTTGGTGATATTCCTTTGAGATAAATTGGTTATCTTATCTTATCTTTTGTGGAGGAGATCTTTATCTTTCGGTCAACCGCCTTCTAGTAGGTGGTGGTTCTTCTATTTTGGGCCTTTCTTGGGCCTTTGTGGTGTTTGTCCTAGCTCTTTGTGAAGAGGTCAGCGGTGGGCCAACCTTTCATGAGGTCGGTCCCTTTGTCTTCATCGAACTCGCCCTTATAGCTCGGACCGGTGTATGAACAGTGCCCCTGCTCGAGCTTCGATCTTTCCCATGAGGTCGTGCTTCCAAGCTTCGATCTTTTGAGGAAGTCGTGCTCGAGCATTGGTTCAATTTTGAGTAGCTCTTTTTCGCGCGAGTCTGGCATTATTCTGCTTAAATGCGAAGTGTTTTTTAGCTCCTTAATTACGACGTTGCCTTCGAGGACGTTATTTCCTTGGGATCAACCAAACGCTCTTAAAGCCTATTAATTTGGGCTTTATTTCTTTATGCTGTTTCTTTTCCCTCTTTGCACTATGAAATCGAAAAAGGGGTTACATTCTGTTTTCAGTTTCTTGCTTTTGATTTGCCCCAAGCTTTTCTTCTTTCTTTGAAGTTCCAAAGAATTTGTTGGATCATTCATGCTTTTGCTACACATCCATCGTTGCTTCTTGTTTTCCTTTGCAGGTTGGTACTTTGCTGTATACCCTTTCTCATTTTATGTGTTTTAATTGTTATCCTTCTTTGTGCTTTACTGCTGCATGCTTTATTTTTTCATAAAGGTTTGATCTTGCTGAGCTTCTTTTTTGAAAAGGTTAAAGCTTTCTGGTGATTATTGCATGCCTTTGTTTCTTCAAAGTTGCGATGTAACACCCTAATATTCAAATCCTTATGCTCGAGTCATAAGTCAATGATATTACGGTGGTACGACTCTCAGGTGGATTTTTAATATATAAATATAGGTAAATTCGAAAGGAATATTAATCGAGAAGCCTGAAAGGAGTAGAAATAAAATCGCGAAGACGTATCACTCACGTTTCGACAACGAAAAGTTAAACCGCGAAGCCGAAAGCGATATACGGACAAGGCATAAAGGAGATAAAGAGATAGATAACAGATAGATATATATAACATAAGTAATAGCCACTAGTCGCGACCCGCGAAGTTTAGGCCGGCTAGGGTACAGTATGAAAGTAGTTGACAACAAGATATCCTAATCTCTCCCAAAGGAAACATGAGAGCCGCTATAGGCAAGTTCCAAAAGAGTTCAATACATAATATAATCTTTTCAAAACAAGGATGGAGAGATTCTAATCAAAACACAAAGCAGAGGAAATAAATATCTTCGCCGTCTCTCAGACGAACCACAGTTCACTTCTGAGCACCTGGACCTGTATCTGAAAAACAAGAGATATATACGGAATGAGAACCCCGGGCCCATGGGTTCCCAGTACGGTAAAAGTGCCAAATAAATCCAATGCACTGCAATAAAAACTCACTAAGCATCCTAAACTCCTTTTCACCAAATATCCAGCCTAGATTCTCACTAATCCATAAATAGGCATCTGACGTAAGGGGATGCTAAATCTAGTTCATATTACACATGTTTTCCCAATCCGCTGATTCTCTCACGAATCAGACTCAGAATCATAAGCAAAACCATTACCAGTTGTTCTGCCTCAGCAACTCTATATCAATACATCATACCCTTGCCTGGAGCCAGTGAAATCACATCACTACGTCCACCCAGGGGGCTCAAATGATCTCATTCAAAAATCATCATCATTATGCAATCGCATTATCAATTCATCTCATCAAGAACAGCCCCCAACATCCACCAACACCATCATGAGGGATCTCTCAGTTGTACAAACACAAGCAATACAGTCAAGTAATACACAAATAAGGTACAAGTAGAACAAGTAGCATGTAATCAGGTAACATAGTATATATGATATAGAAATCCAATACAAATAGGCAAACCCAAACAATTCAAACATATGCAAATGATGTATGCCTGCCCTATGGCTGATGATATCATCTGTCGGTTATCAAGCCAACCCGACGTGTCCGGTAGCTAACCCGGGCACAGTCTCTCTGTTGCGTATTAATATCATTAGAGGGTATCTGCGCCCTGTCGCCATTAGAGGGTATCTGCGCCCTGTCGCCATTAGAGGGTATCGGTGCCCTGTCGCCCTTACAACCAGAGAGAAAACACAAGCATTGACCCGGAGCAAGCGGGACGTACCACAACCCTTGCTACTACCCAGGTAAAACTCGTATCTCAGATAGTGGAAGTGCAATTCACAATTATCAATAATTCAGCATAAACATGCATGAATCCTCATCCATGGATCAACATCCATTTCAGCCATCCGGCTCACGGTTAAATCCATAACCAGCCAATATTCATAGCATACACAGCTATTCTGGCTCACGGTTCAATCCAGAACCAGCCAATATTCATAGCATACACAGCTATCCCGGCTCACGGTTCAATCCAGAACCAGCCAATTCATAAACAATTACGGCCCTTCGGCCAATGGCATAACAAGCACTTCCACTACCATCCTCCACATCTCACATAATCCTCAATGATCCTCATTGATTATTCATTTTCCCCTTGCTTCACTCGCAAGTTATCTCATTCACTAGCCCTTTTCTAATAGCTAGGCATATCATAATGATTCAATACATAAGGGGTGAGATCGGAGGCTTAAAAGTATGAGATTTGGCTTTTAAAACTCAAAAATCAACTTTGGGATGAAAACAGGGCCAAGCGTACGCGCACTCCACGCGCACGCGTGGATGGCCTCAAAAACTCATCGACGTGTAAGCGTCATGCACGCTAACGCGTGGATTCCAAACTTGCCCATCGACGCGCACGCGTCAACCACGCGTACGCGCGGGTGTTCTCGTGCCCCAGGCACAACACCGGCACAGTTCTGGCATAACTCTCTGGAAAATGGCTGGGCATTGGGTGCAGCACAATCGGCGCGCCCGCGCACATCACGCGTACACGTGGTTGGCACTTTTCGGAAGATCGGCGCGCACGCGCCAGGTGCGCCCACGCGCAAGGGGTTATTCTGCTAAAAATTTTTCCAAGTTAAAAGCTGCAGAATTCACAGATTAAAACCCCAATCTTCCAACGGACATAACTTCCTCATTTTAAATCGTTTTTCACCCGTTCTTCAAACGGCATGGACATCCCGGATCCAATTTCATTTCTAAACAGATTTGGTACAAAACGGAGATCCGTAGTCCAAGTTATGTCCCGTCAAAGTATGCCCAAAAATCATATTTTCATACAAAACCACAAAGTGCCATTTTCAAAACAAGCCATTTCCAACTTTTTTCAAAACCAATCAAAACATGCCAAGTTCATCCCTTTCCTTTGAAATCAATCAAAATGTATCAAATTCAACATCAAGCCTCCCCAACTCACACATTGACACTTTACCACAATATACAAAATCACTATCCCATCATTTTAACTCACTTCACCCAAGTGGCTCAAACTCAAACATATTGACATATCATATACTCTTCCTCATGCCAATTCTCAACAATACTATTTCCAATCAACCATCATTATACATAACCAATATCATACTCACTATCACGTGGTTTCACCCCCAAATCAACCTTAATCACTTCTCAAGCATATATCACAATATATATACCTCCCATACATCATCATACCATCAAGACATCAATAATCATAATCACATATATGACCACATAATATTTCTCAACCCAAAACCAAACATACTTCTTCTACATAATTTCACCCTTCAACTCCTCAAACCTTATTATTCAATAACCAATCCAATCATTCATATATTCATTATATGAAATTCATCCAATCACTTGTGTCATCACACAATGCACACATCAACTTACCTTTCTTACCTCTTTCCGGCCTCCGGCCCAAAATATATGGCCTCCGGCCCAATTTCACAATTTAAATGCATAAACCACAATTTAATACTCATTACCCAATACATCAAATTTTCAATACACCAAGCACACAAGGCCACACAATTCTCAACCCAATCATCAATTCACATTACATACCAACTATGCATATTAGCATCAACCATTTACACAATCCAAACTTAATCCTAGGGGCATCTAGCCTAGGAATTCTCATCACACCACACGGTACTTAAATGAAACGTAAACCGTACCTCTTGTAGCAAAATCAATTGAGCCTCTTCTTTGGAAGTCTCCACCAACCTTAGCCCTAAGCCTCACCAAAGCTCCTCAAGCAACACCAATCTCCCAATTGTGCACCAAAACCATCAAATGCACTAACATAACCAATATCACATACATACATCAACCTAGGGCTCATAAAAATGATAAATCACAAGGGTTTGAGCACTTCTTACCTCAGCCCATATGAAGTAGGGATAGAACCCACTTAGAATCCATGTTGGAGTATCCCTAAACACCCAAAATCACAAGATTTCAACACTAACTTCCCAAAAACGTGTAACAGTGGGGAAATTCGAAAACTGGGCAGAGATGAATGGAATACTCACCACAAAACTTAGATAAAATTGTAGAGGATGAGAAGAGCGACGCGTGGCCGCAAACGGCTCGTCGATCGGAGCTCCGTAGCTCAAGTTATGGTGATTTGAAGATCAAAGAGAGTTAGGTTTTCTCTCTTCTCTCCTCTCTTCTCAATTCAGCGCCCCAACCCTTCTCTTTAGGGTAAAATGAGCTGAAATGCTCATAACTAATGTTTATATATGTTGGGTCTTGGGCCCACTTAGGCCCAGTTCACTTATTTTTGTCCGTTGGTCCAATTTTGGGCTAAAACCTTTAAGATTAGCGCTCCAAATCGCACTTTAAATATTTCTACCTCCCCTAATCATAATTCCTCATTTCTTAATATTATTTACTCATAATCAATTTTCTCAGCTGCAGTACCAGACAGGTCTCAGCCGGTACTGCCGGTCAAAATCCCACTGCGCGCTTTTACGCAGAAAACTATGTCTTCCGACTCGGAAAAATTCACTGAATCCAAATATCACATTGAAATCATCAAATTCCAATCGCCAAATCTTCCAACCATATTCGCTCCTACTTAAATCATTATTTAATTAATTTTGGTTAGACCGGGTATTACATTTTTTATCTCTATTGCTTCGTTTGGGGAAATGTAGGCACTTAGGTGAAACGTTTTAGTTGTGCTTTTTTCTTTTTAGTGAAGGGGCTAGGTTTTTATTTTTGTTGACTTTCCTGTGTGTTTCTCCCTCTTTGTATCTGCATTGCCTCCAAAGGGTGCCCCTGGGTTTTTGGTGATGATTTTTTTTTCTTTTGTGAATCCTGCGGTGCCCTTTTGCTGCTATACCTGTTGTTTGCTGGTTGTTTCTTCTTTTTCTGTTTCTGCCCGAGTTGTTTGGTAGGGACCCCTTTTTTTCTTATTGTAGGTATAGCTGTTCTATGTCTTCACGTAAAAATATTGTCGAAATGTCTACAAAGGTCCCCCTGGTATGACTGACTGGTTAGATTCTATAGTGTTGATGTGTGTCACTGTACTGTAGCTGACCCGAAGTACTGTGAGAGACTTAGGAGATTTCATAGGATCTGTGAGCGTAGGGAGGATGAGAAAAAATATGAACTGGTGTCGCTCGACCCTGAGGAGAGAGTTAGCTTCCCTCCCTTAGATTGGACAGAGCATCCTTTCTTTTACGCCTATGACTATTTCTTTAGCCAACTAGGTATTACCCTTCCTTTTACTGCTTTCGAAACTGAACAATTGTGGAACTGTAATGTGGCCCCTTCACAGTTTCATCCGAACTCTTGGACTTTTATAAAGATTTTTCAGTTGCTGTGTCAAGAACTAGGTGTTCGTCTTTCCCAGTCCCTTTTCCTTTACCTATTTGTGCTGACCAAACTGGAAGTGGCCAAGAAGAAGACTTCTTGGATCTCCTTTCGAGCTACCCAAGGAAGGAAGGTTTTTTCCATGTTTGATTACTCTTTTCGGGACTTTAAAAATTTTTATTTTAAAGTCCGAGCTATTAAGGATGTTCGTCCTTTCTTTCTGGACGAAAATGATGAGCCAACCTTTCCTTTATAGTGGCAGAAAGATATAGTTGTTCTTAAGTACCCTTGGGAGAGTTTAGATGAAGTGGAGAGGGCTTTTGTGGGTGTGTTAGAAGAGCATTGGGGGGAGCCTCCTCATTTGGATACGAAGAGATTTCTAGGAGATCCTTCCCTCATCCGTTCCGAGTTAAGTAGCATCCGACCTCTTCCTTCATAAACAGTTTTCTTCTATTGTTTGTGAACTTATCCTTGTCCTACTATGTAATTGTTTTCCTGGCTTCTTTTCAGAGATGATGACATCTTCGGATCTGATGAAAGCTTTTCACAAAGCATAAAAGGCAGTCGCTGCCCAGAATTTGTCAAAGAAGACTTCGGGGGAGGGTTCTTCGGAACAGTTGCCTCCAAAGAAGCCGGTAACTGGTCCGAGGAAGATTATCCTGACCCCTCAGGTTTGGACAGCTTCCTCTAACCCGCCTTAGACGACCTCTGGTGCTGCCTCCTCCCATACTTCTGCTGGTCTCCCTCCCAAGAGGCAAAAGATTGTTGGGACTTATAATCTAAACAACAAAGAGTTTGATGGTGTGGCCTTTGCCACAGAGCTGATTGCTCCTTATGGTATAGTTCCTCTGGACGATGTGTCGATCCTATCAAGCAATAGTATTCGGACGGCCAATATTAGTATTGCTTTATCCCGGGTTATCAAGGAATCTCCGGTTCATCCGACTAAGGCCTTTCTGGAGGATGCCAAGTCTGAGTACAATAGGATTAAGGCTTTAAAGGATGAGTTTGAGGCCAAGGCTGTTAAATTAGAGCTTGATGTCGAGAAGGAGAATGCTTGAGCTATTGCGGCGGAGGCGACTGCAAACCTGGCTGAGGACATGGCGAAGAAAGCCAAGGAGAGCTATACCCAGACCTATGGCGAACTCTTAGAAACCAAGGAGAAGCTTCAGTCTGCTTATGATGATTATGCCGAGCTTCAGGGCCATATGGTAAGTAGCATGACCAACATGTATAAAATCTGAAGGCCCAGGTTCGGGTTCTTACTCCCGACATCGATCTCTCTTCATTCAGTATGGACAACGTAGTGGAGGATGGCAAGATTGTGCCTGTCCCAGATGATGATGATAAGGGTCCTCCCCTTGCGCCGCCAACTAAGGTTTCTACAGCTTTAGGTACTACAGCCCCTTCTGCCGAGGAAGTCCCTCCTGGGCCCGAGCCTGATTTGGAGATTCTAAATGGGCCGGATGGAGATGTTAGTGCCACTCCGATCTCAACTGTCCCACCTTCTCCCAAAGATGTAGCTACCGGGGCAAACTTGGATCCCTTATGATGTTCTTTTTATATCTTTGTTTTGATTATGTATCGATATGGTCCGGTCTGTGGACCTTTTGAACTTTGGCTATGTCTGTCTTTATGGATGACTCTCAAACACTTGTGCTAGCTGCTTCTTAGCAACTTTTTGCTTTTAATAAAGAACAATTTGAACTCTTGGGTTGCTTTTGAGCAATCCTTGAGCCTTTAATGTTTTTAACCTTTGTGTTTGCTTGATATGCGAATTTAACCTTTGGCGAGATGCCTTTGGTTCTTAGGTTGTTCTTTCAACCCTTTACATGGTTTTTTGTGTCTCGGTGACATGATCCTTTTGTGGGTTCTTTTTGGTTATGTCGCCCCAAGATTTGCCGTCCGAATTTTCTAGTCAAGTTCCAAATAACTTTTTAGGTAGTGTTTGGTGCACGAAATTGTGATCTCTAATAATGGCATTCAACTTGGTATGCACGTTTATAACTCAGCACTTTCTTCACAACCTCGCACAACTAACCAGCAAGTGCACTGGGTCGTCCAAGTAATAAACCTTACGTGAGTAAGGGTCGATCCCACAGAGATTGTTGGTATGAAGCAAGCTATGGTCATCTTGTAAATCTCAGTCAGGCGGATAATAAATGGTTATGGAGTTTTCGAATAATAATAATAAATAAACAGAAAATAAAGATAGAAATACTTATGTAGATCATCGATGGGAATTTCAGATAGGCATATGAAGATGCTGTGCTCCTTCTGAATCTCTTCTTTCCTACTGCCTTTATCCAATCCTTCTTACTCATTTCCATGGCAAGCTGTATGTAGGGCATCACCGTTGTCAATGGCTACATCCCATCCTCTCAGTGAAAAAGGTCCAAATGCTCTGTCACGGCACGGCTAATCATCTGTCAGTTCTCGATCATGTCAGAATAGAATCTCTTGACTCTTTTGCATTTGTCATCACACCCAACAATCGCGAATTTAAAGCTCATCACAATCATTCAATCCCGGAATCCTACTCAGAATACCACAGACAAGGTTTAGACTTTCCGGATTCTCATGAATGCCGCCATCAATTCTAGCTTATACCCCGAAGACTCTGATCTCACGGAATGGAAGGCTCAGTTGTCAGGCGAGGGCAACCATGCGTCGCGCATCAGGAATCCAAGAGATACACACTCTAGCTTTCGCTTGTAGAACGGAAGTGGTTGTCAGGCACGCGTTCATAGGGACGGATGATGATGAGTGTCAGGATCATCACATCCATCAGGTTGAAGTACGAGTAGTATCTTAGAATAGAAATAAGATTTAATTTGAATAAAAGATAGTAGTAATTGCATTAAAACTTCGAGGTACAGCAGAGCTCCACACCCTTAATCTATGGTGTGTAGAAACTCCACCGTTAAAAATACATAAGTGATGAAGGTTCAGGCATGGCCGAATGGCCAGCCCCCATAAATGTGATCAATAGCTTCCTAAGATGAATAATAGAATAAAACTGAGACCAAAGATGTAACGTGGTCAAAAAGATGACTAATACAATAATAAAAGGTCCTCTTTATACTAGACTAGCTACTAGGGTTTACAGAAGTAAGTAATTGATGCTAAAATCTACTTCCGGGGCCCACTTAGTGTGTGCTTGGGCTAAGCTTGAGCTTTACACATGCAGAGGCTTCTTTTGGAGTTGAACGCCAAGTTGTAACGTGTTTCTGGCATTTAACTCTGGTTCGTGACGTGTTTCTGGCATTTGACTCCAGAATGCAACATGAAACTGGCGTTGAGCGCCAGTTTACGTCATTTAATCTCGAATAAACTATGAACTATTATATATTGCTGGAAATCTCTGGATGTCTACTTTTTAACGCCGTTGAGAGCGCGCCATTTGGAATTCTGTAGCTCCAGAAAATCCATTTCTAGTGGAGGGAGGTAAGAATCCAATAGCATCAGCAGTTCTTTGTCAGCCTTTTATTAGAGTTTTGCTCAGGTCCCTCAATTTCAGCCAGAAAGTACCTGAAATCACAGAAAAACACACAAATTCATAGTAAAGTCCAGAAATGTAAATTTAGCATAAAAACTAATGAAAACATCCCTAAAAATAACTATATCCTATTAAAAACTACCTAAAAACAATGCCAAAAAGCGTATAAATTATCCGCTCATCACAACACCAAACTTAAATTGTTGCTTGTCCCCAAGCAACTGAAAATCAATTAGGATAAAAAAAAAGATAATATACTATAAATTCCAAAATATCAATGAATATTAGTTCTAATTAGATGAGCGGGACTTGTAGCATTTTGCTTCTGAACAGTTTTGGCATCTCACTTTCTCCTTTGAAGTTTAGAATGATTGGCATCTATAGGAACTTAGAATTTCAGATAGTGTTATTGATTCTCCTAGTTAAGTTTGTTGATTCTTGAACACAGCTACTTTTATAAGTCTTGGCTGTGGCCCTAAGCATTTTGTTTTCCAGTATTACCACCGGATACATAAATGCCACAGACACATAGCTGGGTGAACCTTTTCAGATTGTGACTCAGCTTTGCTAAAGTCCCCAGTTAGAGGTGTCCAGAGTTCTTAAGCACACTCTTTTTGCTTTGGATCTCGACTTTAACCACTCAGTCTCAAGCTTTTCACTTGGACCTGCATGCCACAAGCACATGGTTAGGGACAGCTTGATTTAGCCGCTTAGGCCTGGATTTTATTTCCTTAGGCCCTCCTATCCATTGATGCTCAAAGCCTTGGATCCTTTTTACCCTTGCCTTTGTGTTTTAAGGGCTATTGGCTTTTTCTGCTTGCTTTTTCTTTTTCTTTCTAATTTTTTTTGCCATTTTTTTCGTAAGCTTTTGCTTTTTCACTGCTTTTTCTTGCTTCAAGAATCGATTTTCATGATTTTTCAGATTGTCAATAACATTCTCTTTGTTCATCATTCTTTCAAGAGCCAACAATTTTAACATTTATAAACAACAAGATCAAAAATATGCACTATTCAAGCATTCATTCAGAAAACAAAAAGTATTGTCACCACATCAATATAATTAAGCTAAATTCAAGGATAATTTTGAAATTCATGTACTTCTTGTTCTTTTGAATTAGAAACATTTTTCATTTGAGAGAGGTGAAGGATTTATGGAATTATTCATAGCCTTAAGATATAGTTACTTAATACTAATGATCATGAGGTAGAGACACAAAACATAAACACACATATAGCATAAAAACCGAAAAACAGAAAAATAAGAACAAGGAATGAGTCCACCTTAGTGATGGTGGCGCTTTCTTCTTGAAGAACCAATGATGTCCTTGAGCTCTTCTATGTCTCTTCCTTGTCTTTGTTGCTCCTCCCTCATTGCTCTTTGATCTTCTCTAATTTCATGGAGAATGATAGAGTGTTCTTGATGTTACACCCTTAATTGATCCATATTGTAACTCAAGTCTTCTAGAGAAGTGTTGAGTTGTTCCCAATAGTTGTTGGGAGGAAAGTGCATCCCTTGAGGCATCTCCGGGATTTCTTGGTGGTGAGCTTCCTCATGCATCTCTTAGGATCCATGAGTGGGCTCTCTTGTTTGCTCCATCCTCTTCTTAGTGATAGGCTTATCCTCCTCAATGGGGATGTCTCCTTCTATGATAACTCCAGCTGAGTAACATAGATGGAAAATAAGATGAGGAAAAGCTAGCCTTGCCATGGTGGAGGACTTTTCGGCTATTTTGTAGAATTCAAGGGAGATGACTTCATGAACTTCTACTTCCTCTCCAATCATGATGCTATGGATCATGATGGCCCGATCCACAATAACTTTGGATCGGTTGCTAGTGGGGATGATAGAGCATTGGATGAACTCCAACCATCCTCTAGCCACAGGCTTGAGGTCCAGTCTTCTTAATTGAACCGGCTTGCCTTTGGAGTCTCTTTTCCATTGAGCTCCTTCAACACATATGTCCATAAGGACTTGGTCCAACCTTTGATCAAAGTTGACCCTTCTTGTGTAGGGGCGTGCATCTTCTTACATCATGGGCAAGTTGAATGCCAACCTCACATTTTTCGGACTAAAATCTAAGTATTTTCCCCGAACCATTGTAAGATAGTTCTTTGGATTCGGGTTCATACTTTGATCATGGTTCCTAGTGATCCATGCATTGGCATAGAACTCTTGAACCATGAAAATTCTGACTTGTTGAATGGGGTTGGTCAGAACTTCCCAACTTCTTCTTTGGATCTCATGTCGGATCTCCGGATACTCATTTTTCTTGAGCTTGAAAGGGACCTCAGGGATCACCTTCTTCTTGGCCACAACATCATAGAAGTGGTCTTAATGGGCTTTGGAGATGAATCTCTCCATCTCCCATGACTCAGAGATGGAAGCTTTTATCTTCCCTTTCCCTTTTCTAGAGGTTTCTCCGGTCTTAGGTGCCATAGGTGGTTCTGAAAAAACAAAAAGCTATGCTTTTACCACACTAAACTTAGAATATTACTCGCCCTCGAGCAAAAGAAGAAAGAAAAGAAGAAGAGGAAGAGAAAATATAGAGGAGAGGGGGGAGGTATATTCGGCCAAGGTGTAGAAGAGGGGGTTGTGTTGTGTGAAAATGAAGAAGGATGAAGGGTTTATATAGTGAGGGGAGAAGGGGTAGGTTCGGCTATTTATGGTGGGTTTGGGTGGGAAAGAAATTTTGAATTTTGAAGTTTTATGGGAAAGAGTGGATGGATGTGAGTGGTGAAGGGGGTAATTAGAAAGAGAGATTGAAGTGATTGGTGAAGGTTTTTTAGGGAAGAGTGTTTATGGGGAAGAGAGTTTATGCAAAGAAGAGGAGAGAAGGTGAGTTGATGTAGGTGGAGATCCTGTGGGGTTCACAGATCCTAAGGTGTCAAGGATTTACATCCCTACACCAATTAGGCATGTAAAATTCCTTTGCATACAATTCTGGCGTTCAAACGCCGAAGTGATGCTTATTTTGGGCGTTCAACGCCCAATTACAGCATGTTTCTGGCGTTGAACGCCAGTTCCATGCTTGTTTCTGGCGTTCAGCGCCAGCTCTCCTCAGGGTATATTCCTGGCATTCAAACGCCAGGATGCTGCTTGTTTCTGGCATTCAACGCCAGATCCATGCTCTGTTCTGGTGTTGAATGCCAGCCAGATGCTTCTTACTGGCGTTTGAACGCCAGTAAGTCCTTCCTCCAGGGTGTGATTTTTCTTCTGCTGTTTTTGATTCTGTTTTTAATTTTAGTATTTTTTTCGTGACTCCACATGATCATGAACCTAATAAAACATAAAAGAACAATGAAAATAAAAATAAAATTAGATAAATAAAAATTGAGTTGCCTCCCAATAAGCGCTTCTTTAATGTCAATAGCTTGACAGTGGGCTCTCATGGAGCCACACAGGTGATCAGGTCAATGTTGTAGACTCCCAACACCAAACTTAGAGTTTGGATGTGGGGATTCAACACCAAACTTAGTGTTTGGTTGTGGCCTACCAACACCAAACTTAGAGTTTGATGGTGGGGGCTTTGTTTGACTCTGTACTGAGAGAAGCTTTTCATGCTTCCTCTCCATGTATACAGAAGAACACCCTTGAGTCTTAAACACAAGGTAGTCCTCATTCAATTGAAGGACTAATTCTCCTCTGTTAACATCTATCACAGCTCCTGCTGTGGCTAGGAAAGGTCTTCCAAGGATGATGCATTCATCCTCTTCCTTCATAGTGTCTAAGATTATGAAATCAGCAGGGATGTAAAGGCCTTTAACCTTTACTAACATGTCCTCTACCAATCCATAAGCTTGTCTTACTGACTTGTCTGCCATTTGTAATGAGAATATGGCAGGCTGTACCTCAATGATCCCTAGCTTCTCCATTACAGAGATTGGCATAAGATTTATACTTGACCCTAGGTCACACAGAGCTTTTTCAAAGGTCATGGTGCCTATGGTGCAGGGTATTACGAATTTGCCAGGATCTTGTCTCTTTTGAGGTAAAGTTTGCTGAACCCAGGTATCTAGTTCACTAATGAGCAAGGGAGGTTCACCTTCCCAAGTCTCATCACCAAATAACTTGGCATTCAGCTTCATGATAGCTCCTAGATATTGAGCAAGTTGCTCTCCAGTTACATTTTCATCCTCTTCAGAGGAAGAATAGTCTTCAGAGCTCATGAATGGCAGAAGGAGGTTTAATGGAATCTCTATGGTCTCTATATGAGCCTCAGATTCCTTTGGGTCCTCAATAGGGAACTTCTTCTTGGTTGGGAGACGTCCCATGAGGTCTTCCTCGTTGGGATTCACGTCCTTCCCTTCCTCTCTAGGTTTGGCCATATTGATTATATCAATAGCCTTGCACTCTCTTTTTGGATTCTCTTCAGTATTGCTTGGGAAAGTACTAGGAGGAGTTTCAATGACTTTCTTGCTCAGCTGGCCCACTTGTGCCTCCAAATTTCTAATGGAGGATGATAAACCCATATTATATGATATAATTTGTGCTGAATTTAAGTGTTTTATTAAATCCTTCACCCACTTATGCATGTGAAATTGCATGGTTTTACCTTCCCTTCCTTATTATGAGATGTATGTGAAAAACATGTTTTCTAGGCTTTAAAAGTATTAATTTTAATTATCTTTTATTGCCATTCGATGCCGTGATTCGTGTGTTGAGTAATTTCAGATCTTCTAAGGCAGGAATGACTTTAAGGATGAAAAGGAAACATGCAAAAATGGAAGGAAAGCATAAAACGGAGTTTTTGAAGAAACTGGCAGCGACGCGATCGGATGGGCGACGCGGCCGCTTGCTAGCGCGAAATGGCAATGACGCGATCACATGATTGACGCGATCGCGCGCCACAAGCGAAATGCATATGACGCGGACGCATGACTGAAGTGACCGCGTGACAAGGAAAATTCCACATGACGCGACCGCATGACCCACGCGGACGCGTGACAGAGGCCACGCACCAGAAATTACAGAAAGCGATCCCAGCGATTTTTGAAGCCCTTTTTGGCCCAAATCCAAGTCCAAAAAGCACAGACCAGAGGTTATGAAGTGGGAGAATGCATCCGAAAAAAAAAGAGCTAGCCAATTAGTTACTTTTCATAGTTTAGATGTAGTTTTAGTGAGAGAGGTTCTCTCCTCTCTCTTAGGATTTAGAAATTAGGATTTTTTAGAAATTAAGGATTTAATTCAACTCTTCATATCAGGTTCAATATTCCTTTATTTTGACCTCTCTTTTACGTTGAGATACTTTAATGCTTTTATTTATGTTTGATTTATGTTGCCCAATTGGCTTACGAATATTTTCCATGTTAGATTTGACTGCTTTGAATGAATGTTATTTGAGGTATTCTAGATATTTATGATTTTAATTTAGCTTCCTACATTCCTGGCTTTGGTTAAGAAATCAGTAACTCTTGAGTTATCAAACTCAACGTGATCGATAATCGCTATCTTTGCTAATTAGCTTGAACTTCTATAATCCCAATCTTTTTCTAGGAATTAACTAGGATTTGAAGATCAAACTAATTAGCCACTTGACCTTCCTTCGCACCAGCAGAGGTTAACTAAGTGGAATTAAGATTCAATTTTCATTATCATTGATAAGGATAACTAGGATAGGACTTCCAATTTCTCATACCTTGCCAAGAGTTTATTTTACAGTCATTTATTTATTTTATTTGTCATTTATCATATTTGTTACTCATTCTCAAAACCCCCAATTTACAAAACTCATAACCAATAATGAGAACACACCTCCCTGCAATTCCTTGAGAAGACGTTGCGAGGTTTAAATACTTCGGATATTAATTTATTTAGGGGTTTGTTACTTGTGATAACCAAAATGTTTGTACGAAGGGATTTCTGTTGGTTTAGAATCCATACTTACAACGCGACTTTATAAAATTCTTTACTAGCAAAAATCCTGACGTCAGAGGACCTTGTTTCACTCATGAAGCTTAAAGTGGCCTTAGACAGATCAGAGACTATATTTGCCAAGTTAAAGGTGCTCTACTCAGAATTCTCTATCTATTACTGAGAAGATGATGGAAAAGGCATGCCATTGCTAAACCTGTTTCTTCCACCATTATTAAAGCCTTGTTGAGGCTTTTGTTGATCCTTCCATGAGAAATTTGGATGATTTCTCCATGAAGAATTATAGGTGTTTCCATAAGGTTCACCCATGTAATTTACCTCTACCATTGCAAGGTTTTCAGGATCATAAGCTTCTTCTTCAGAAGATGCCTCTTTAGTACTGTTGGATGCATTTTGCCATCCATTCAGACTTTGAGAAATCATGTTGACTTGCTGAGTCAACATTTTGTTCTGAGCCAATATGGCATTCAGAGCATCAATATCAAGAACTCCCTTCCTTTGAGGCGTCCCATTATTCACGGAATTCCTCTCAGAAGTGTACATGAATTGGTTATTTGCAACTATGTCAATAAGTTCCTGAGCTTCTGCAGGCATTTTCTTTAGGTGAATGGATCCACCTGCAGCGTGGTCCAGTGACATCTTAGAGAACTCAGACAGACCATAATAGAATATATCTATCATGGTCCATTCTGAAAACATGTCAGAAAGACACTTTTTGGTCATCTGCTTGTATCTATCCCAAGCTTCATAGAGGGATTCACCATCTTTTTGCTTGAAGGTCTGAACATCCACTCTAAGCTTGCTCAGCTTTTGAGGAGGAAAGAATTTAACCAAGAAGGCCGTGACCAGCTTATCCCAAGAGTCCAGGCTATCCTTAGGTTGTGAGTCCAACCATGTTCTAGCTCTGTCTCTTACAGCAAAAGGGAAAAGCATGAGCCTGTAGACTTCAGGATCTACTCCATTAGTCTTAACAGTCTCACAGATCTGCAAGAACTCAGTTAAAAACTGGTAGGGATCTTCTGATGGAAGTCCATAAAACTTACAGTTTTGTTACATTAGAGCAACTAGTTGAGGTTTCAGCTCAAAATTGTTTGCTCCAATGGCAGGAATTGAGATGCTTCTTCCATCAAACTTGGAAGTAGGTGTAGTATAATCACCAAGCATCCTCGTTGCATTGTTGTTGTTGAGTTCGGCTGCCATATCCTTTTCTTGTTCAAAAATTTCACTAAGGTTGTCTCTAGATTGTTGTAATTTAGCTTCTCTTAGTTTCCTCTTTAGAGTCCTTTCCGGTTCAGGATCAGCTTCAACAAGAATGCCTTTTTCCTTGTTTCTGCTCATATGATAAAAAAGAGAACAGAAAAGAAAGAGGAATCCTCTATGTCACCGTATAGAGATTTCTTTATGTTAGTAGAAGAAGAAAGGGAATAAGAGTGAAGAAGAATGAATAATCCAAACACAAGGGTGAGGATAGGGGCAGAGATTGGAGATGAAGAGAAGTGTTAGTGAATGAATAAATAAATAGAATAAGATGAGAAAGGGAGAAATTTTCGAAAATAAATTTTGAAAAAGTAGTTATTGATTTTCAAAAATTAAGATAAGAAATAAAATTAAAATTAAAATTTGAAATAATTAATTAATTTAAGAATAATTTTGAAAAAAGGGGCAGATAATTTCAAAAATTAGAGAGAGAAAAGTAGTTGTTTTGAAAAAGATAAGAAACAAACAAAAAGTTAGTTAGTTAATTGAAAAAGATTTGAAAATCAACATTGAAAAGATAAGAAGATAAGAAGTTAGAAAGGATATTTTGAAATCAAAGTTTTTTTGAAAAAGATATGATTTAAAAAGATATGATAAAAAGATATTATTAAAATTAGTTTTGAAAAATATTTGAATTTTAAAATCACAATTAATGACTTGACTCACAAGAAATCACAAGATATGATTCTAGAACTTAAAGTTTGAATCTTTCTTAACAAGAAAGTAACAAACTTTGAAATTTTTGAATCAAAACATTAATTGTTGATAATATTTTTGAAAATATGATATAAAAATAAGAAAAAGATTTTGAAAATATTTTGAAAAATATTTTTGAAATTTTCGAAAACAAAGAAAAAAAATGGAAAAGATATGATTTTTGAAAAAAATTTTAAAAAGATAAGATTTATGAAAAGATATGATTTTTAAATTTGAAAATTTGACTTGACTTGTAAGAAATAGCTAAGTTTTTAAAATTTTTGACTAAGTCAACTCAAATTTTCGAAATTTTGAGAGAAATAAGGAAAAGATAATTTTTTTTTTATTTTTGAATTTTTAATGATGAGAGAGAAAAACACAAATATGACCCAAATCATGAAAATTTTGGATCAAAACACTTAATGCATGCAAGAATACTATGAATGTCAAGATGAATACCAAGAACACTTTGAAGATCAAGATGAACATCAAGATTTATTTTTATTTTTATTTTTATTTTTTTTGAAAAATTTTCAAGAAAAGAAAAACATGCAAGACACCAAACTTAGAAATTCTCAATGCTTAGACACTAAGAATTCAAAAGTGCATATGAAAAACAACAAAATATACAAAACAAGAAAATATCAAGATCAAATAAGAGGACTTACCAAGAACAACTTGAAGATCATGAAGAACACTATGAATGCATGAATTTTCAAAAAATGCAAGAACAAGATGAATATGCAATTGACACTAAACTTAAAACATGATACAAGACTCAAACAAGAATCACAAAATATTTTTTATTTTTTTATGTTTTTATGATTTTTATAATTTTTTTTGTATTTTATTTTATTTTTTCGAAAACATATAGGAAAAAGGAAGTAATGAATTCAAAGTCCTCAATCAAAATTCCAGGAATCATACCAGGTTAGTCTAAAGTTTGATGGCCATCCAAGCTTCAGCATACCATTTTGAAACTCTAGAATTCATTCTTAAAAACTCTGAAGGATTTTTTGAAAATAGAGGGAGAAAATTTTTTTGAAAGATTTTTGAAAATTTTTTTGAAAATAAATGAAAAGAAAATTACCTAATCTGAGCAACAAGATGAACCGTCAGTTGTCCAAACTCGAACAATCTCCAGCAATGGCGCCAAAAATATGGTGCACGAAATTGTGATCTCTAATAATGGCATTCAACTTAGTATGCACGTTTATAACTCAGCACTTTCTTCACAACCTCACACAACTAACCAGCAAGTGCACTGGGTCATCCAAGTAATAAACCTTACGTGAGTAAGAGTCGATCCCACGGAGATTGTTGGTATGAAGCAAGCTATGGTCATCTTGTAAATCTCAGTCAGGCGGATAATAAATGGTTATGGAGTTTTCGAATAATAATAATAAATAAACAGAAAATAAAGATAGAAATACTTATGTAGATCATCGATGGAAATTTTAGATAGGCGTATGAAGATACTGTGCTCCTTCTGAATCTCTGCTTTCCTACTGCCTTCATCCAATCCTTCTTACTCCTTTCCATGGCAAGCTGTATGTAGGGCATCACCGATGTCAATGGCTACATCCCATCCTCTCAGTGAAAAAGGTCCAAATGCTCTGTCACGGCACGGCTAATCATCTGTCGGTTCTCGATCATGTCGGAATAGAATCCCTTGACTCTTTTGCGTTTGTCATCACGCCCAACAATCGTGAATTTGAAGCTCGTCACAGTCATTCAATCCTAGAATCCTACTCGGATACCACAGACAAGGTTTAGACTTTTCGGATTCTCATGAATGCCGCCATCAATTCTAGCTTATACCACGAAGACTCTGATCTCACGGAATGGAAGGCTCGGTTGTCAGGCGAGGGCAACCATGCGTCGCGCATCAGGAATCCAAGAGATACACACTCTAGCTTTCGCTTGTAGAACGGAAGTGGTTGTCAGGCACGCGTTCATAGGGACGGATGATGATGAGTGTCAGGATCATCACATCCATCAGGTTGAAGTATGAGTAGTATCTTAGAATAGAAATAAGATTTAATTTGAATAAAAGATAGTAGTAATTGCATTAAAACTTCGAGGTACAGCAGAGCTCCACACCCTTAATCTATGGTGTGTAGAAACTCCACCGTTAAAAATACATAAGTGATGAAGGTTCAGGCATGGCCGAATGGCCAGCCCCCATAAACGTGATCAATAGCCTCCTAAGATGAATAATAGAATAAAACTGAGACCAAAGATGTAACGTGGTCAAAAAGACGACTAATACAATAGTAAAATGTCCTATTTATAATAGACTAGCTACTAGGGTTTACAGAAGTAAGTAATTGATGCAGAAATCTACTTCTGGGGCCCAGTTGGTGTGTTCTTGGGCTGAGCTTGCGCTTTACACGTAAAGTGGCTTCTTTTGGAGTTGAACGCCAAGTTGTAACGTGTTTCTGGTGTTCAACTCTGGTTCGTGACGTGTTTCTGGCGTTTGACCCTAGAATGCAACATGAAACTGGCGTTGAGCGCCAGTTTACATCGTCTAATCTCGAATAAACTATGGACTATTATATATTGCTGGAAATCTCTGGATGTCTACTTTCTAACGCCGTTAAGAGCGCGCCATTTGGAATTCTGTAGCTCCAGAAAATCCATTTCTAGTGGAGGGAGGTAAGAATCCAATAGCATCAGCAGTCCTTTGTCAGCCTTTTATTAGAGTTTTGCTCAGGTCCCTCAATTTCAGCCAGAAAGTACCTGAAATCACAAAAAAACACACAAATTCATAGTAAAGTCCAGAAATGTGAATTTAGCATAAAACTAATGAAAATATCCCTAAAAATAACTATATCCTTTTAAAAACTACCTAAAAACAATGCCAAAAAGCGTATAAATTATCCGCTCATCAGTGTTCTCATATGGAACCTTTTCTTCTTAGTTTATTTTGATGACTTTTTAGCCTTCTTCTGACTTGAGGTTGTGCTTTCACTTTTTAAGTAGTGTCTTTTTTTAAGACTTGTACCCTTTAGCTAAACACCTTGAGCCTAGGTTTTTTCAAACTTTTTTGGCCTTTAATTGTTCCCTTTTCAGTGATTCTTTTATTGGTCCAACTTCTCTGTCGGGCCTTATCAAGCTATTTTTAGTAATCCCATTTCTAGTCTGACATCATGAGGTCGCTTTATATGAGTTACTTTTTATAACTTCTTGAATTAACTCGAGCTTTGTCGCTTCACCTTGTTGACCTCTTTCTTCTAGTTCGGGCAGTTTTTAGATCTTGGCCTTGCGCCTCATTAAAAACCTTTTAAGAAAAAGAGTGTGCCTTGGCCTAAGATCTTTACCTTTTTCTAGTTATAGTACCTTCTTAGGTTACAGGCATGCCATGACCTTGTAGCCCACACTCTTCGAGGTCGGCCACCCTATAGTAGCCTTTCCCTAGTACTTCTATAACTCGGTATGGCCCTTTTCAGATGGCTGCTAGCTTTCCTTATCCTAACCGACCTGCTCTGATATCATTTCGGATTAAGATCAGATTGTTGGTGGCGAAGCTTCGCTGGATTACCTTCCTATTATACCTTGAAGCCATTCAACGCTTTAGCACTTCTTCTCTAATCCTAACTCTTTCTCGGATTTCTGGAAGTAGGTCGAGCTCTTTCCTTTGAGCTTGGGAGTTGGTATCTTTGTTGTCGAGGATCACTCTAGGGGATCCTTTTTCTACTTCCACAAGAATCACTGCCTCCATTTCGTAAGCAAGTCGGAAGGGTGATTCCCTGGTGGTGGAGTGTGGTGTTGTCCGGTATGCCCATAGGACTTGCGAGAGCCCTTCGGCCCAAGCTCCCTTAGGGTCCTGTAATCTCCATTTTAGCCCAGCCAATATGACTTTGTTGGCGGCTTTCGCCTGTCCGTTGGCTTCTGGGTGTTCTACAGAGGTGAACTGGTGTCTGATTTTCAAATCGGCTACTGGGTTTCTGAAGCCCGTGTGGTGAATTGCGTGACATTTTATGTGGTGATGGAGCATGGGATCCCAAACCTTGTGACAATGTTTCTGTATAGAAACTTCTGACTTCTTTGGGCGGTGGTAGTGGCTAACGGTTCTGCCTCAATCCATTTTGTGAAATAGTCTATTCTTACAATGAGGAACTTGACTTGCCCTGATCCCTGGGGGAAATGGTCCGAAGAGGTTGAGCCCTCACTTTGTGAATGACCAAGGTGAAGTGACGCAGATGAGTTCCTCGAGTGATGCGATATAAAAGTTGGCATGCTTCTGGCATGGGGGCATATTTTGACGAACTCTGTTGCTTTCTTTTGCAAGGTCGGCCAGTAAAAACCAGCTCGAAATACCTTTCTGGAAAAAGCTCGTGCCCCGAGGTGGTCACCGCACATGCCACCGTGGACTTCCTCTAGAACTTCCCTCATAGCGGAGGTCGGGATGCATTTTAGGAGGGGTGTAGAGATTCCTCTCCTATATAGGACGTCGTGCACTATAGTGCGTACTGTGCTTCTCGCACTAGCCTTTTTGCCTCTTTTTTTTATCTGCGGGGAGTGTTTCAGACTTGAGATAGCTAATTTTGGGAGTCATCCTCCCTTGGTCCTGGTCTGATATGCTTAAGACCTTCTTTTCTTCTGAGGTTGATGGATTTTGTAGTGTTTCTTGGATGAGGCTTCTATTGTTGCCCCCAGGTTTGGTGTTGGCTAGTTTCGAAAGTGCATCAGCTCAGGCATTTTGTTTTCGAGGTATATGTCGGATCTGATATCCCATGAATTTCCCGAGATGTACTCTGGTCTTGTCTAAGTATTTCTTCATGGTGGGATCCTAGCCTGGTAGATCCCTTCTATTTGGGAGGTGACTACCTGTGAGTTGCTGAAAATGGTAAGCTTTTGAGCTCTGACCTCCCTAGCCAGCTTCAAACCCGCCAGTAGGGCTTCGTACTCGGCTTGGTTGTTTGAGGCAGGAAACTTGAACTTTAAGCAGAGCTCAAGTTGATTTCCTTGATTACTTTCTAAGATTACTCCAGCTAGTAGGGGTGTCTGGGGTGTCAGTGTATCCTGCAACGAAGTCGGCCAGGTATTGGGACATGATGACTGTCCGAGCTTCATATTTGAGGTCAAATTCAAATAACTTGACTATCCATTGTAAGATTCTTCCAGCTAAGTCTGTTTTCTATAAAATACTTTTTATGGGTAGATTGGTCCGCACTCTAATTATGTGGGCCTGAAAGTATGGTCGGAGTCGTCGAGAAGTGAGTATAAGGGCGTAGGCGAACTTCTCTATCCTTTGGTAGTTTAGTTCAGCCCCTTGTAGAGCCTTACTGATAAAGTAGATGAGTTGCTGCCCTTTTTTGTCGTCTCTAACTAATGCTAAAGCTGTTGCCCGACTTTCCACAGCGAGGTATAGGATAATTTTTTCTCCTTGTCGGGGTCGGGAAAGAATGGGTGGCTGACCCAGGAATGTCTTGAAGTCCTGGAAGGCTTGTTCACATTCTGGGGTCCATTCAAACTTCTTTCCTTTCCTTAGTGTTGCATAGAAAGGGAGGGATCTCAAGGCCGACCCAGCTAGGAATCTAGACAGGGCCGCTAGTCTTCCATTTAGCTGATGTACTTCTTTGACGTTGGTCAGGCTTTTCATGCTGAGTATGGCTTGACATTTATCTAGATTTGCTTCAATCTCTCTCTAGGTGAGCATGAAGCCCAAGAATTTACCAGCTTCTACTGCGAAAGTGCATTTTGCGGGATTAAGTCTCATCCCATGCTTTCCTATGGTGTCGAACACTTTGGCGAGATCAGATAATAAGGTTTCCTCTCTTTGTGTCTTTACTAGCATGTCGTCGACATAAACCTCCATCGGCTTTCCGATGTGATCGGCAAAAACTTTATTCATCAGCCTCTGGTACGTAACCCCTACGTTCTTGAGTCCGAAGGGCATGACTATGTAGTAGTAGTTCGCTCTTGGGGTTAGGAACAAGGTTTTTTCTTGGTCAGGCTGATACATTGGAATTTGGTTGTCTCCCGAGTAGGCGTCCATGAAGGAAAGGTACTTGTATCCGAATGAGGCATCAACTGGTGTATCTATATTTGGGAGCGGGTAGGAATCTTTTGAGCAGGCTTTGTTGAGGTCGGTGTAATCAGTGCACATCCGCCACTTTTCATTTGACTTTTTGACCAGTACGACATTGGCCAGCCATAATGGGTATTTTAGCTCCCTTATGAACCCTGCCTCTAACAAGGCCTGTACCTGTTCCTCTACGGCCTGAGCTCCCTACGTTTCTATTGTACTCACCGAGATCCAGGGTACACTGCCAGTTTATGGCACATTAGTCTGGGCTCAATACCGGGCATGTCCGCGGCCTTCCATGCGAATAGGTCGGAGTTCTGTCTTAAGAACTTTGTCAGCAGTTCCTTTAAGTCTTCTTTTAGGTTTGCCCCTATGTTTGTTATTTTGTCTTGAGTATCCTCGATCTGAACTTCTTCGGTCTCACCTTCTGGCTGAGGATGAAGTTCTTCGCGAGCTCTGATTCCCCCGAGTTCAATAGTGTTGGTTTCTTTTCCTCTGGGGTCGCCTTTAACGTTCAAACTTTTGTTGTAACAGCGTCGCATGAGTTTTTTGTCTTCTTTTATGGTGGCGATCCCTTCTGGAGTTGGAAACTTCATGCATAGGTGCAGACTGGAGACCATCGTGGCGAGATGATTTAGCGTTGTCCAACTTATGAGGGCATTGTATGCAGAGCTCACATCGACTACGATGTAGTATATGCTTAGTGTTCTAGATCATGTTCTTTTCCCGAAGGTTATGTGCAGTGGGATGTACCCAAGTGGCTGGATTGGGGCATCTCCGAGCCTGAATAGGCTACTAGGATATACTCTGAGCTCTTTTCCTTGTAGGCCGAGTTTGTCGAAGGCAGATTTGAATAGGATATCCGCAGAGCTTCCTAGGTCTACCAATGTTCGGTGGAGATTGGCATTAGCAAGTATGATGGTAACGACCACGGGGTCATCATGCCCCGGGATGATGCCTGTGGCGTCTTCTTGAGTGAAGGTAATAGTGGGGAGGTCGGCAACCTATCTCCTTCTCTGACATGGTACACCTCTTTAAGGTGTCTTTTGCGGGATATTTATCATGTGAATATGTCTTTCAGGGGTGTGAGGGGGGCATTCAGCTCGTCTGCCCTCTTCGTCCCTTCTTTTTTTTTTGGTTCGTCTGCTCTATTGGCTAAGAACCGATCTAGTCTCCGTTATCATGCCAATTTTTCTATGACATTCTTTAGGTCATAGAACTCGTTGGTAGGATGCCCATAGATTCGGTGGTATTCGCAATACTCTGTCCTACTTCTTCCTCTCTTGTGTTTAATCGGGCGAGGGGGTGGAATCTTCTCAGTGTTGCATATCTCTCGTAAACATCCACAAGGGACACCCGAAGAGGGGTGTAGTTGTGGTACTTTCTGGGTTTCTCAGTAGGTTGGTCTTCTTTTTTCCTGGACTCTTTATCCTTGTCCCGGGGTGGGTAGGAGAATCCGATCTTTGAGGTTTCTCCTAGTTGGGAGTTTTCCTCCATACCGATGTACTTTTCCACCCGTTCTTGAACTCTGTTAAGAGATGTTAGGTGCTTCTTGGATATGGAGTGGCTAAAGGGTCCTTCTCATAGGCCGTTGATGAGTCCCATAATGGCCGCTTCTATTGGAAGATTTTGCATGTCAAGGCATGCTTTATTGAATCTTTCCATGTAACTGTGAAGGCTTTTCCGATCTCCTTGTTTAATCCCTAGCAGGCTTGGAGTGTGCTTGGTTTTGTCCTTCTGGATAAAAAACCTGGCTAAGAACTTATTGGCAAGGTCATCGAAGCTTGTGGTCAACCTTGACGGCAGGTTGTCGAACCACTTTATTATCGTCTTAGTCAAGGTGGTCGGGAAGGCTTTGCAACGGGTCGCATCTGAGGTATCCGTGAGGTACATCCGGCTCCTAAAGTTGCTGAGGTGATGACTTGGGTCGGACGTACCATTTTAGGGGGTCATGTCAGGGGCTTTTAAGTCCTTTGGGACTTTTGCTTTCATGATTTCTTTCGTGAATGGGTCTTGGTCCTTGTGGGGGCTATCTTCGCAGTTGGACCAAGCGGTTTTAGTTTTGAGGTCGGTGATAAACCATTATTTTATGGTTTATATTGTGTTTAGTTGAGGGATTTTTTATCAAATTCTTACCCACTTATTCATATAATTTGCATGATTTTACAATTCCTTCCTAGTTTAGTTCTATGGTTGAAAACCTACTTCCTAAGCCTTTAAATTGCGTATTTTAAATTCTCCCTTATACCATTCAATGCCGTGATATGCGTGTTAAGTGTTTTCAGGCTTTATTCGGCTTCGAGCTTTAAGAGTTTGTCTTCCAGCTCCCGACGCCATCTTGTTTCTCTCTGAAGTTCTCGCTCAGCTTCGCGCTAACGTTCGGCTTCTTGTTCGACTGTTTGAGGTGATCCTACTGTTCATGAATGGTATCTAAAATTTATGTGTTCTGAGTCTACTTGTCTCCCTTGGATTGGTGTGCGTCCTTAGAGGAGTTTGGTGTGGCATTCGTGTTCTTAAGTGGCATTCCATCTTCTAATCATGAGTTGAGATCATTGGCAGGGTTATTTGTCATGGTGATGGGATGGCTTCCAGGTTCTCCGGCAACGGCGCCAATGTTCCGAGGGTTACCTGAAATATTAAGGTCGATCTCGGATGAGATATTCCAGGATGATTGGAGCTGGCGTGTCCGACTTTTTGAAGCTTGAGGTGCTGCTGGTCCTTGATCACCAGCGGGTGGTGGTACCTGCAAGAGACTCTGAAGCTTAAGTTAGCACGGGCTTTAAGCAGGTTTTTTGTAGAATTGGAGTATGAGTTATACCTGGGTGCTCTAGTGTATTTATAGTAGTGCTTGGTGATATTCTTTTGTGATAAGTTGGTTATCTTATCTTATCTTTTGTGGAGAAGATCTTTATCTTTTGGTCAACCGCCTTCTAGTAGGCGGTGGTTCTTCTATTTTGGGCCTTTCTTGGGCCTCTGTGGTGTTTGTCCGAGCTCTTTGCGAAGAGGTCGTCGGTGGGCCAACCTTTCATGAGGTCGGTCCCTTTGTCTTCATTGAACTCGACCTTATAGCTCGGACCAGTGTATGAAGAATTAGGTTATGTGATTTTTTTTCAAACGAGCAAAATGACGTCATTTTGGAAGGGGTATACAAAAAAGCATTTCAAATCGGCTAAGTTATTTAAAACTACCAATTCATCGGTTTTTGCCAAAACTGGCTAGTCTAAATCCAATGTCACCATTTTTTTCCTTCTACAGTCAAATTCCTTAATTGAATTGGCTTTGTGATCAAGTTGTCGATTCTCCAATCTCATCATGCGTTTCAATCCAATTCTAACAATTATGCGTATAAGTCCTTTAGTTTAAAATATATGAGGATTTAAGACAAATAAGTCCCCAAAAAGATTTAGATATCTCATATTTTATAAAATAAAAACTTTTTATATTTTCAACCACTGAATGACTTATTAATGTCAGGGGCTTATTATTGTTTTTCTTTGAATTGAATTTCGACATCCAAATTCATAGTTCATGAGTCATGAATATAAAAAACTTTTCTACTGTTCTGGACAATAATAATACAAGTGATTACCACTAAATGAGAATCCGATGTTATCAGATAACGGGCATAACGTCAAGACTAATAAAGTCACAAATTTGTAAAACTGCCAAGTCATGGCATTAAAAAACATAAAGAAAGCAGTAAATGCTAAAGAAATGGTCACCCTGGAACAAGGGAATAAAAATGTGGGGTTCAACAGGTAAACTATGACAAAAAAAAAACACCTGAAGCATTACTAACTTAAGTATCAGAGTGTGTTGCAGGTTGTCTTTCTGGCCTGGTTCTGCTTCCTCTGTAACTAGGATCTCCGATTTTCCTATCTCATCAGCTCATTACCTCACAACAGATGCAAACATTTGGCGCCGTCTATGGGGATCTTACAGAATCGGAACCATGGCTGAACAAAAAATCCACTCGGTGATTAAACCAAACACTCCTTTCAAGGAGTCACGTCAAGAAGATGGACATGAGTCAGACGTCACTCAACTTACCTACGAAGAACATCAAGTTCCTCCTGGTTTTGAAAATTGTGAGCCACAAATTGTATAAACTCAGAATAATGGGACTCACCATTTTGTTGGCTTAGGGGATGACTATGTGCATGCAATGAAAAAAATGCCATAGAGTGCAAGCGTTGGAACGTTATCGGATA
Organism: Arachis hypogaea; assembly: GCF_003086295.3. Classification (NCBI taxonomy): domain Eukaryota; kingdom Viridiplantae; phylum Streptophyta; class Magnoliopsida; order Fabales; family Fabaceae; genus Arachis; species Arachis hypogaea. Next base: position 101,621,396 of record NC_092038.1, read on the forward strand.
GAACTAGAACGTCACTTAGTGGAACGATCATAAGCTAGGCAATCTCATTCCCAAAGTAGTGCGACCAGGGGACATAACCACCATATCCCTGAAAGAGAAAACCTAGAAAGGATCCCTGACCAGAGGTGTGATAGCAATGAACGATGTTCACGTTCACCTCAAAGATACAAAAGGTCGCCTAGATGTGATGATGATCATTGTGACTTTGAAAGAAAGGGGAGAGATGAGTCTCGTTCAGCCCTGTCTAGAAGGAAACAAACTCCGCAAAGGAGTCCAGCCCTTAAAAGACACAGGGACGTTCGGGAACATATGATCATGGGTCAAACCCCATTTTCATTTCATGTCCTCCAAGTTTGTTTGCCCAAACATTTTGACAAACTGACAGATCTCAAGTATGAAGGAGAGTTGGATCCTAGTGCACGAAATTGTGATCATCAACAACGGTGTCAAAAACATGGTAGCGCTCTCAAACGTGAATCACACTTAGTCACAACTCCGCACAACTAACCAGCAAGTGCATTGGGTCGTCCAAGTAATACCTTACGTGAGTAAGGGTCGATCCCACGGAGATTGTTGGTATAAAGCAAGCTATGGTCATCTTGTAAATCTCAGTTAGGCGGATAATAAATGTTATGGATTTTTCGAATAATAAATAAAGCAGAAAATAAAGATAGAGTTACTCATGTAATTCAATGGTGGGAATTTCAAATAAGTGTGTGGAGATGCTTGTCCTTGTTGGATCTCTGCTTTCCTACTGCCTTCCTTCAATCCTTCTTATTCCTTTCCATGGAAAGCTGTATATAGGGCATCACTGTTGTCAATGGCTACATCCCATTCTCTCAGTGAAAAAGGTCTAAATGCTTTGTCACGGCACGACTAATCATCTGTCGGTTCTCGATCATGTTGGAATATAATCCCTTGATTCTTTTGCGTTTGTCATCACGCCCAACAATCGCGAGTTTGAAGCTCGTCACAGTCATTCAATCCCTGAATCCTACTCGGAATACCAAAGACAAGGTTTAGACTTTCTGGATTCTCATGAATGCCACCATCAATCTAGCTTATACCACGAAGATTCTGATTAAGGAATCCAAGAGATACACACTCTAGCTTTCGCTTGTAGAATGTAAGTGGTTGTCAGGCACGCGTTCATAGGGATGAATGATGATGAGTGTCACGAATCATCACATCCATCAGGTTGAAGTATGAATGGTATTAGAACAGAAATAAATCGAATTGAATAGAAAATAGTAGTAATTGCATTAAAACTCGAGGTACAGCAGAGCTCCACACCCTTAATCTATGGTGTGTAGAAACTTCACCGTTGAAAATACATAAGTGATAGTGGTCCAGGCATGGCCAAATGGCCAGCTCCCAAAATATGATGTGAATTCGAAAATAAAGGAGAAGGACCCCTAATACAACAGTAAAATGTTCTATTTATACTAAAACTAGCCACTAGGGTTATAGAGATAAGTAACTGATGCATAAATCCACTTCTGGGGCCCACTTGGTGTGTGTTTGGGCTGAGCTTGAGCTTTACACAAGCTAAGGTTTCTTTTCGAGTTGAACGCCAAGTTGTAATGTGTTTTTGGCGTTCAACTCTGGTTCGTGACGTGTTTCTGGCGTTTGACTCCAGAATGCAGCATGGAACTGGCGTTGAGCGCCAGTTTACGTCATCTAATCTTGAATAAAGTATGGACTATTATATATTTCTGGAAAGCTCTGGATGTTTACTTTCCAACGCCGTTGAGAGCGTGCCATTTTGAGTTGTGTAGCTCCAGAAAATCTATTTCGAGTGCAGGAAGGTCAGAATCCAACAACATCAGCAGTCCTTTGTCAGCCTTTTATCAGAGTTTTGCTCAGGTCCCTCAATTTCAGCCAGAAAATGCCTGAAATCACAGAAAAACACACAAACTCATAGTAAAGTCCAGAAATGTGAATTTAGCATAAAAACTAATGAAAACATCCCTAAAAGTAGCTAGATTATACTAAAAACTATCTAAAAACAATGCCAAAGAGCATATAAATTATCCGCTCATCACAACACCAAACTTAAATTGTTACTTGTCCCCAAGCAACTAAAAATCAATTAGCATAAAAGGAAGAGAATATATTATAAATTCCAAAATATCAATGAATATTAATTCTAATTAGATGAGCGGGACTTGTAGCTTTTTGCTTCTGAACAGTTTTGGCATCTCATTTCCTCGTTTGAAGTTTAGAATGATTGGCATCTAGAGGAACTTAGAATTTCAAATAGTGTTATTGATTCTCCTAGTTAAGTTTGTTGATTCTTGAACACAGCTACTTTTATGAGTCTTGGCCGTGGCCCTAAGCAATTTTTTTCCAGTATTACCACCGGATACATAAATGCCACAGACACATGACTGGGTGAACCTTTTCAGATTGTGACTCAGCTTTGCTAAAGTCCCCAGTTAGAGGTGTCCAGAGCTCTTAAGCACACTCTTTTTTCTTTGGATCACAACTTTAACCACTCAGTCTCAAGCTTTTCACTTGGACCTGCATGCCACAAGCACATGGTTAGGGACAGCTTGATTTAGCCGCTTAGGCCTGGATTTTAGTTCCTTGGGCCCTCCTATCCATTGATGCTCAAAGCCTTGGATCCCTTTTACCCTTGCCTTTTGGTTTTAAGGGCTATCGGCTTTTTCTGCTTGCTTTTTCTTTTTTTTTTCTTTCTATTATTTTCATTTTTCGCCACTTTTTTTCCGCAAGCTTTTGTTTTTCACTGCTTTTTCTTGCTTCAAGAATCAATTTTATGATTCAGATCATCAATAACATTTCTCTTTGTTCATCATTCTTTCAAGAACCAACAATTTTAACATTCATAAACAACAAGATCAAAAATATGCACTGTTTACGCATTCATTCAGAAAACGAAAAGTATTGTCACCACATCAATATAATTAAACTAAATTCAAGGATAAATTCGGAACTCATGTATTTCTTGTTCTTTTGAATTAGAAACATTTTTCATTTAAGAGAGGTGAAAGATTCATGGAATTATTTATAGCCTTAAGACATAGTTACTAAATACTAATGATCATGAGGTAGAGACGCAAAACATAAACACACATATAGCATAAAAATTGAAAAACAGAGATAAGAACAAGGAAGTTAAGGAATGAGTCCACCTTAGTGAGGGTGGCGCCTTTTTGAAGGACTAACGGTGCTCTTTGAGCTCCTTTATATCTCTTTCTTGCCTCTGTTACTTGATCCCTAGTGATTTTCGTGCTCTTATCCTTAGTTACTCCCAATAGTTGTGTGGAGGAAAATGTATCCCCTGAGGTATCTCAGGGATTTCTTGATGTGGGAATTCCTCATGCTCTCTTGATGTGCAGTCAAATGCTCTTCTACTGAGCTATGGACCCTTGAGATGAATCTCTCCATCTCCCATGACTCGGAGGTGGAAAAATTTTTTTGTCTTCCCTTTTCTCTTTTTTTTTTGAGGTTTCTCTGGCCTTAGGTGCCATCAATGGTTATGGAAAAACAAAAAAAGCTATGCTTTTACCACACCAAACTTAGAATGTTGCTCGCCCTCGAGCAAAGAAGAAAGAATGGAAGGAGAAGAAAATATGGAGGAGAGGGAGAGATGTGTATGTTTCGGCCATATGGGTGGGATTGGGTGGGAAAGAGATGGATGGATGTGAGTGGTGAAGAGGTGATGGGGAAGAGAGATTGAGGTGATTGGTGAAGAAGAGAGAAGGTGAGTTGAGGTAGGTGGGGATCCTGTGGGGTCCACAGATCCTGACGTGTCAAGGATTTTCATCCCTGCACCAATGAGGCGTGTAAAATGCCCTCTGCATGCAATCCTGGCGTTTAACGCCAGATTGGTGCTTATTTCTGGCGTTAAACGCCAGCTCTAAGCTTGTTCTAGGCGTTCAACGCCCATCTGTAGCATGTTTCTGGCGTTGAACGCCAGGTTTTCGCAGTGTGTAATCCTGGCGTTTAAACGCCAGATTGCTGCATGTTTCTGGCGTTCAGCACCAGATCCATGCTCTGTTCTGGCGTTGAACGCCAGCCAGATGCTCCTTACTAGCGTTTGGACGCCAGTAAGTCCTTCCTCCAAGGTGTGATTTTTCTTCTGCTGTTTTTTATTCTATTTTTAATTTTAGTATTTTTTTCGTGACTCCACATGATCATGAACCTAATAAAACATAAAAGAACAATAAAAATAAAATAACATTAGATAAATAAAAATTGGGTTGCCTCCCAATAGGCGCTTCTTTAATGTTAATAGCTTAACAGTGGGCTCTCATGGAGCCACACAAGTGATCAGGTCAATGTTGTAGACTCCCAACACCAAACTTAGAGTTTGGATGTGGGGCTTCAACACCAAACTTAGAGTTTGGCTGTGGCCTCCCAACACCAAACTTAGAGTTTGATTGTGGGGGCTCTATTTGACTCTGTACTGAGAGAAGCTTTTCATGCTTTCTCTCCATTGTTAAAGAAGAAGATCCTTGAGCCTTAAACACAAGGTAGTCCCCATTCAATTGAAGGACTAATTCTCCTCTGTTAACATCTATCACAGTTCCTGCTGTGGCTAGAAAAGGTCTTCCAAGGATGATGTATTCATTCTCCTTCTTTCTAGTGTCTAAGATTATGAAATCAGCAGGGATGTAAAGGCCTTCAACCTTTACCAACACATCCTCTACCAATCCATCAACTTGTCTTACTGACTTGTCTGCCATTTGCAATGAAAATATGGCAGGCTGTACCTCAATGATCCCAGCTTCTCCATTACAGAGAGTGGCATAAGATTTGTACCTGACCCCAGGTCACACAGAGCTTTTTCAAAGGTCATGGTGCCTATGGTGCAAGGTATTATAAATTTGCCAGGATCTTGTCTCTTTTGAGGTAAAGTTTGCTGAACCCATGTATCTAGTTCACTAATGAGCAAGGGAGGCTCAACTTCCCAAGCCTCATTACCAAATAACTTGGCATTCAACTTCATGATAGCTCCTAAATATTGAGCAACTTGCTCTCCAGTTACATCTTCATCCTCTTCAGAGGAAGAATAGTCTTCAGAGCTCATGAATGCAGAAGGAGGTTTAATGGAATCTCTATGGTCTCTATATGAGCCTCAGATTCCCTTGGGTCCTCAATAGGGAACTCCTTCTTGCTTGAGAGACGTCCTATGAGGTCTTTCTCATTGGGATTCACGTCCTCTCCTTCCTCTCTAGGTTCGGCCATATTGATTATGTCAATGGCCTTGCACTCTCTTTTTGGATTCTCTTCAGTATTGCTTGGGAGAGTACTAGGAGGAGTTTCAGTTACTTTCTTACTCAGCTGGCCCACTTGTGCCTCCAGATTTCTGATGGAGGACCTTGTTTCACTCATGAAACTTAAAGTGGCTTTAGACAGATTAGAGACTATATTTGCTAAGTTAGAGGTATTTTGCTCAGAATTCTCTGTCTGTTGCTGAGAAGATGATGGAAAAGGCTTGCTATTGCTGAGCCTGTTTCTTCCACCATTATTAAAGCCTTGTTGAGGCTTTTGTTGATCCCTCCATGAGAAATTTGGATGATTTCTCCATGAAGAATTATAGGTGTTTCCATAAGGTTCACCCATGTAATTTACCTCTGCCATTACAGAGTTTTCAGGATCATAAGCTTCTTCTTCAAAAGATGCCTCTTTAGTACTGTTGGATGCATTTTGCCAACTATTCAGACTTTGAGAAATCATGTTGACTTGCTAAGTCAACATTTTGTTCTGAGCCAATATGGCATTCAGAGCATCAATTTCAAGAACTCCCTTCCTTTGAGGCGTCCCACTATTCATGGAATTCCTCTCAGAAGTGTACATGAACTGGTTATTTGCAACCATTTCAATAAGTTCCTGAGCTTCTGTAGGTATTTTCTTTAGGTGAATGGATCCACCTGCAGAATAGTCCAGTGACATCTTAGAGAACTCAGATAGACCATAATAGAATATATCTATCATGGTCCATTCTGAAAACATGTCAGAAGGACATCTTTTGGTCATCTGCTTGTATCTTTCCCAAGCTTCATAGAGGGATTCACCATCTTTTTGTTTGAAGGTCTGAACATCCACTCTAAGCTTGCTCAGCTTTTGAGGAGGAAAGAACTTAGCCAAGAAGGCCGTGACCAGCTTATCCCAAGAGTCCATGCTATCTTTAGGTTGAGAGTCCAACCATGTTCTAGCTCTGTCTCTTATAGCAAAAGGGAAAAGCATGAGCCTGTAGACTTCAGGATCTACTCTATTAGCCTTAACAGTCTCACAGATCTGCAAGAACTCAGTTAAAAACTGGTAGGGATCTTCTGATGAAAGTCCATGAAACTTGCAATTTTGTTGCATTAGAGCAACTAATTGAGGTTTCAGCTCAAAATTGTTTGCTCCAATGGCAGAAATTGAGATGCTTCTTCCATGAAACTTGGAAGTAGGTGTAGTATAATCACCAAGTATCCTCCTTGCATTATTGTTGTTGGGTTCGGCTGCCATCTCCTTTTCTTATTCAAAAATTTCAGCAAGGTTGTCTCTGGATTATTGTAATTTAGCTTCTCTTAGTTTCCTCTTCAGAATCCTTTCAGGTTCAGGATCAGTTTCAACAAGAATGCCTTTTTCCTTATTCCTGCTCACATGAAAGAAAAGAGAACAGAAAAAGAAGAAGAATGCTCTATGTCACAGTATAGAGATTCCTTTATGTTAGTAGAAGAAGAAAGGGAATAAGAGTGAAGAAGAATGAATAATCCAAACACAAGGGTGAGGATTGGGGCAGTGATTTGAGATGAAGAGAAGTGTTAGTAAATGAATGAATAAATAGAATAAGATGAGAGAGAAGTTTTCGAAAATAATTTTTGAAAAGGAGTTAATGATTTTCGAAAATTAAAGGGGGAATAAAATTAAAATTCAAATTTAAAACAATTAATTAATTGAAAAGAATTTTTGAAAAAGAAGGAGGTATTTTCGAAAATTAGGAAGGGAAGAGTAGTTAGGTGGTTTTGAAAAAGATAAGAAACAAACAAAAAGTCAAATAGTTAGTTGAAAAAGATTTGAAAATTAATTTTGAAAGATAAGAAGATAAGAAGATATTTTGAAATCAAATTTTTGAAAAATATAAAATTTGAAAAATATATGATTAGTGCACGAAATTGTGATCATCAATGGCGCCATCAACATGGTACGCTCAATTACAATCTCAACTATTTATCATAACTTCGCACAACTAACCAGCAAGTGTACTGGGTCGTCCAAGTAATAAACCTTACGCGAGTAAGGGTCGATCCCACGGAGATTGTTGGTATGAAGCAAGCTATGGTCATCTTGTAAATTTCAGTCAGGCAGATTCAAATGGTTATGGGTGATTTATGAATAAAGCATAAAATAAAGGATAGAGATACTTATGTAATTCATTGGTGAGAATTTCAGATAAGCGTATGGAGATGCTTTGTCCCTTTCGTCTCTCTGCTTTTCTACTGTCTTCATCCAATCCTTCTTACTCCTTTCCATGGCAAGCTGTATGTTGGGCATCACCGTTGTCAGTGGCTACAATCCCGTCCTCTCAGTGAAAATGTTCAACGCACCCTGTCACGGCACGGCTAATCATCTGTGGTTCTCAATCAGGTTGGAATAGAATCTATTGATTCTTTTGCGTCTGTCACTAATGCCCAGCCTTCAGGAGTTTGAAGCTCGTCACAGTCATTCAATCATTGAATCCTACTCAGAATACCACAGACAAGATTTAGACCTTCCAGATTCTCTTGAATGCCGCCATCAATTCTAGCTTATACCACAAAGATTCTGATTAAGGAATCCAATAGATAAACATTCAAGCCTTGTTTGCTTATAGAACGGGAGTGGTTGTCAGTCACTCGTTCATAAGTGAGAATGATGATGAGCGTCACATAATCATCACATTCATCAAGTTCTTGAGTGTGAATGAATATCTTGGAATAAGAACAAGCTGAATTGAATAGAAGAACAATAGTAATAGCATTAATACTCGAGGTACAACAAAGCTCCACACCTTAATCTATGGTGTGTAGAAACTCCACCGTTGAAAATACATAAGAACAAGATCTAGGCATGGCCGAGAGGCCAGCCCCCATGATCTAAGATAGCATAAGACTAAAGATAGCTACCAAGATCTGATCTAAGAACTAGATGTCCAAAGATGAAAATACAATAGCGAAAGGTCCTATTTGTAGAGAACTAGTAGCCTAGGGTTTACAGAGATGAGTAAATGACATAAAAATCCACTTCCGGGCCCACTTGGTGTGTGCTTGGGCTGAGCATTGAAGCATTTTCATGTAGAGACTTCTCTTGGAGTTAAATGCCAGCTTTTGTGCCAGTTTGGGCGTTTAACTCCCATTCTTGTGCCAGTTCCGGCGTTTAACGCCGGGCAGTTTTGAGCTGATTTGGGATGCCGGTTTGGGCCATCAAATCTCGGGCAAAGTATAGACTATTATACATTTCTGGAAAGCCCAGGATGTCTACTTTCCAACTCCGTTGAGAGCGCGCCAATTGGGCTTTTGTAGCTCCGGAAAATCCACTTCGAGTGCAGGGAGGTCAGAATCCAACAGCATCTGCAGTCCTTTTCAGCCTCTGAATCAGATTTTTGCTCAAGTCCCTCAATTTCAGCCAGAAAATACCTAAAATCACAGAAAAACACACAAACTCATAGTAAAGTCCAGAAAAGTGAATTTTAACTAAAAACTAATAGAAATATACTAAAAACTAACTAAAACATACTAAAAACATACTAAAAATAATGCCAAAAAGCGTATAAATTATCCGCTCATCAATGATAAAAGATATGATTAAAAAGATATGGTTGGAAAAGATTTAATTTTTTAAAATTAAAATTAATTACTTAACTAACAAGAAACTAAAAGATAAAATTCTTGAATTTAAAGATTGAACCTTTCTTAACAAGAAAGTAACAAACTTTAAATTTTTGAATCAATCATATTAATTGTTAGCATAATTTTCGAAAATAAAGATAAAATTAAGAAAAATATTTTTGAAAAATAATTTTAAAAAATAAATTTCGAAAATTAATAAAAAAGTGAAAAAGATTTTATTTTTGAAAAAGTTTTGAAAAGATAAGATTTTTAAAATTTGAAAATTTGACTTACAAGAAACAACTAATTTTAAAAATTTTTGACTAAGTCAACCCAAATTTTCGAAATTTTGAGAGAAAAAGGAAAAGATAATTTTTTTTATTTTTGAAATTTTAATTATGAGAGAGAAAAACATAAAAAAATGACTCACAACATGAAAATTATGAATCAAAACACATAATGCATGCAAGAACACTATAAATGTCAAGATGAACACCAAGAACATTTTGAAGATCATGATGAACATCAAGAACATATTTTTGAAAAATTTTTTATGCAAAGAAAACATGCAAGACACCAAACTTAGAAATCTTTAATGCTTGGACACTATGAATGCAAAAATGCACATGAAAAACAATAAAAGACACAAAACAAGAAAACATCAAGATCAAACAAGAAGACTTACCAAGAACAACTTGAAGATCATGAAGAACACTATGAATGCATGAATTTTCGAAAAATGCAAGAAATATTTTTAAAGCATGCAATTGACACCAAAGTTAAAACACGACACAAGACTCAAACAAGAATCACAAAATATTTTTGTTTTTTTTATGATTTTTTGTATTTTTTTTATATTTTTCAAAAAAATATATAGGAAAAGAAGTTAAGAGATTCAAAATTTTTAACAAGAATTCCAGGAATCTTTCAATGTTAGTCTAAAGCTCCAATCCAAGGGTTGGGCATGGCTTAATAGCCAGCCAGCTTTAGAAGATATAAATCAGGCATGCAACAGCTGATATTTTATCCAACTCCATATACATACCCGTTATGTTGACAAGTGGAAGCCTCAATCCAAAAGGATTTGGATATGGCTTTACAGCCAGTCAGGCTTCAACATGTTACTATGAAACTCTAGAATTCATTCTTAAAAATTTTGGAATAATTTTCGAAAACAAAGGGAAAAATTTTGAAAAGTATTTTTGAAAACTTTTTGAAAAGAAAATAAAAAGAAAATTACCTAATCTGAGCAACAAGATGAATCGTCAGTTGTCCAAACTCGAACAATCCCCGGCAACGGCGCCAAAAACTTGGTGCACAAAATTGTGATCATCAACAATGGCGCCAAAAACTTGGTAGTTCTCACAAACGTGAATCACACTTAGTGACAACTCCGCACAACTAACCAGCAAGTGCACTGGGTCGTCCAAGTAATACCTTACGTGAGTAAGGGTCGATCCCACGGAGATTGTTGGTATGAAGCAAGCTATGGTCATCTTGTAAATCTCAGTTAGGCAGATAATAAATGTTATGGAGTTTTCGAATAATAAATAAAGCAGAAAATAAAGATAGAGTTACAGATGTAATTCAATGGTGGGAATTTCAGATAAGTGTATGGAGATGCTTGTCCCTGTTGGATCTCTGCTTTTTTACTGCCTTCCTTTAATCCTTCTTATTCCTTTCCATGGCAAGATGTATGTAGGGCATCACTGTTGTCAATGGCTACATCCCATCCTCTCAGTGAAAAAGGTCCAAATTCTCTGTCACGGCACGGCTAATCATCTGTCGGTTCTCGATCATGTTGGAATAGAATCCCTTGATTCTTTTGCGTTTGTCATCATGCCTAACAATCGCGAGTTTGAAGCTCGTCACAGTCATTCAATCCCTAAATCCTACTCGAAATACCACAGACAAGGTTTAGACTTTCCGGATTCTCATGAATGCCACCATCAATCTAGCTTATACCACGAACATTCTGATTAAGGAATCCAAGAGATACACACTCTAGCTTTCGCTTGTAGAACAGAAGTGGTTGTCAGGCACGCGTTCATAGGGATGAATGATGATGAGTGTCACAGATCATCACATCCATCAGGTTGAAGTATGAATGGTATCTTAGAACAGAAATAAATCGAATTGAATAGAAAATAGTAGTAATTGCATTAAAACTCGAGGTACAGCAGAGCTCCACACCCTTAATCTATGGTGTGTAGAAACTTCACTATTGAAAATACATAAGTGATAGTGGTCTAGGCATGGCCGAATGGCCAGCCCCCAAAATATGATATGAATTCGAAAATAAAGGAGTAGGACCCCTAATACAATAGTAAAATGTTTTATTTATACTAAAACTAGCCACTAGGGTTACAAAGATAAGTAATTGATGCATAAATCCACTTTCCAGGGCCCCCTTGGTATGTGTTTGGGCTGAGCTTGAGCTTTACACGAGCTGAGGCTTTTTTTGGAGTTGAACGCCAAGTTGTAACGTGTTTTTGGCGTTCAACTCTGGTTCGTGACGTGTTTCTGGCGTTTGACTCCAGAATGCAGCATGAAACTGGCGTTGAGCGCCAGTTTACGTCATCTAATCTTGAATAAAGTATAGACTATTATATATTGCTGGAAAGCTCTGGATGTCTACTTTCTAACGCCGTTGAGAGCACGCCATTTGAAGTTCTGTAGCTCCAAAAAATCTATTTCGAGTACAGGGAGGTCAGAATCCAACAGCATCAGCAGTCCTTTGTCAGCCTTTTATCAGAGTTTTGCTCAGGTCCCTCAATTTCAGACAAAAAATACCTGAAATCACAAAAAAATACACAAACTCATAGTAAAGTCCAAAAATGTAAATTTAGCATAAAAACTAATGAAAACATCCCTAAAAGTAGCTAGATTATACTAAAAACTATCTAAAAATAATGCCAAAAAGCGTATAAATTATCCGCTCATCAGATCCTCAGAAGCACTTTGATGCTTTTAAAGCTCGAATGAATCTCGAAGGGGTAGGAGAAGCTATCTGGTGCAAAGCTTTTCTGATAACGCTATTAAGACCAGCAATGGCTTGATTTAACACATTTCCCTCTTGATCAATTTCTTCTTTTGTTGATGTCCAAGTAAAATTTCCAAACACACCCTATTCATTACTTGGTGTAGAACAAAGAACGGGAGAAAGCATATGAGATTACTTGGATCGCTTTAACAAAGTTTTGTTGGAAGTAAACACGTGAACGCTTGAAGTTGTGTCTTTATGTCTTATAGCAGGTTTGTTAGATGGGGAATTCAGGAGGCACCTAACCTTCAAAGATGTGAAATCCATGGAGGAGATCCACTAAATTGCCTTAGAGTATATGAGAGATGAGGACGTCATGAGGGTAGTCTCGACTAAAAGGAAACATCCAACTCCGTCGCCTAATAAGGCCAAAAATTTGGGTTCGACCTCAATGTCAAATTCGTTTAAACTCAGGTTAGAAAATTTTCTATGTATACGCCCTAGTGGCATCTCTGACAGAAGTATGCCAACAAATGTCTCACCGATGCATTTTTTCGAAGGTGAGACAGATTCGACCAAGGGCCTCTTTAAATAAGTCGCAATATTGTGATTATCACAAGTCTTGTGGTCATAAAATAGAGGATTGTATTGACTTAAAAGATGCATTGGAACAAGCGATACATGATGGTAAACTTCCCGAGTTAGTTTAGCATGTTAGATCTCCTAGACGGCATAATGATGACGAAGACCGGAAGTCAGGAACCTGAGGAATACAAGGACTATAAAAGCGCCGGATGAGACTGTCCAAGTCATGCTGAATGTGGTTGTGGGCAAAAATGGATTGTCAAAATCCAAGTCCAAGAATATAATGAAGAAGGATCTTAAAGTTGCAAGCTCAGAAGTTCTGAAGATAACCAGCATCCCAACTGTGTAGTTCATGGCAGATGATTTCAAATATATCACATCTGATGATGATGAGCCTTTGGTGATCACCACAATGTTGGAAAATGGAATCGTGAAGAAAATTCTGATTGATACTAGAGCATATTCAAACTTGCTTTTCAGGAATGCTTTTGACGCATTGGGGCTAAAGGATCAGCACTTGAATCCACATCTTCTTGGGATGTTGGACTTAGGAGATCACTACATCAACCCCGATGGTTCTGTTGATCTCTTGTTTATTATAGGAGAGGATGTTGATGTGCGGGCCTTACAAGCTGAGTTCATCATTCTGAAGGATTCAACAGCCTATAATGTGATTCTCAAAAGCAAAACGCTCAATGACCTCTATGAGTTCATATCAACCAAATTCTCTATCATAAAGTTCTTAACCTCTGAAAGTCGAATAGCTACTATCCGAGGAGATTCAGTGTCAGCTTTGAAGTGTAACAAGGACAGATTGACTCTGAGGAATAAGGCCAAGGATTTTAATGGAGTGTTTTTAATTGACTTAGATTCTCGATAAGCAGAGACCAGAACCAAATGAAAACCTAAAAAAATTCAAATTGGTGATGTAGCATAAAAATACACCATGATCAATAAAAGATCTGCCTTACTCCTTAAAGTTGAAACTTCAGAATTTTTTGAGAGGTAATGTGGATTTATTTTCTTGGGAACCTTCTAATATACCAAAAATTGATCCCACATTTATGTCCCACCAACTTGCTATTGATCCTACTTTCAAGCTAGTTGTACAGCAACGTCGGAAGATGTCGTCCGACTGAGATGCCGAGGTCAAAAGGCAAGTTCAAGGATTATTGGATGATGGTTTCATTCGAGAATTGATGTATTCGACGTGGCTATCTAATGTTATGATGGTAAAAAAATCTAATGAAAAATGGCATATGTGTGTAGCCTACATGGACTTAAATAAAGCTTGCCCAAAGAATTATTTTTCCTTGTCCAACATCGATAATATGATCATTTAGCCTCGGAATATCGTATTTTGAGTTTCCTAGATACTTATAGAGGATATAACCAAATACCTATGCATAAGCATGATGAAGAGAAAATAACTTTTATTACCCTTGAAAGGATCTACTATTATATTGTAATGCCTTTTGGTTTGAAAAATGTAGGGCTACTTATCAAAGATTGATGGCTAAAGTCTTCAAGCAACAAATCAGAAAGAACATAAAAGTCTACATTGACAACATATTGATAAAGATTAAATAGGATTCCGACTAGATTGCTGATTTGCAGGAGATTTTCAAATGCCTCCACTTCATCAGATGAGGTTGAACCCGACGAAGTGTGCATTTGGAGTTTAGGGAGGTAAGTTCTTGGTTATGGTTACCCAAAGGGTAATAGAAACTAATCCTAAGAAATGTCAAGCTATTCTAGACATGTCGAGTCCTCAGAACCTTTAGGAGGTACAAAGGCTCACAGGTCGGTTAGCTACTTAGTCAAGATTCTTAGGAGCTTCTGCTGAAAAGACAAAGCCATTTTTTAATTTAATGAGGAAGGATGTGGATTTTGCATGGATAGAAAAATGCAAGATAGCCTTCAAACATTTGTACAGTTCAGTATAAAATACTCCATCCATGACAGCATGCTCAACATTCTTGACTGAGATGTCGAGCTCCTCCACCTTTGCAAAAAGCTCAGAAAGTTGCTTTTTCAGATTCTCTACCATCAAGTTAGAAGCAGCCTTTGCTTCCTTTAAATTTTGTTTACCTCATTTTCAGGAGTAGTTTGTTTTTCTTGAAAAGTGACAGGTAAAGTATTCAACTTCTGAATTAGAGAATTAGCATTAACAATTTTGTTATCCTTTACCACAAAATCAGGAGTTCAAAATTCTTTCTCCAATTGATGCATGAGAATCATGTTGTGTTTTTCTATACACCTTTATATAAAAAATCAAATCATAATGATTAATTATGGAAGTGTTTTGGTGATTAAATTGAATATTACTTTGATTGCTTGAGGTAATAAATTTTGTAGGAAATAATAGAAAAAGAAGCAAAAAGCACAAAACAAGCTCAAACAAGATTTGCAACCTTGACTTCTTCATACTCTAACAAAGATAAATTAAGCTATAAAGCTCCAAATATGGTGATTCTAGTGCCATTGAAAAGTAGACCTCAAAAGCTTTCCAACTATATATAGCATACCATAGTGAACACTGAAGCCAAGGGTGAAAATCAGCCATCATTCAGCGTTGGAAAGCTGGCGTGTAGAATTTCACACGCCTTTGAACTTGTAAACATGCCAGACTAACCTCTTCACCTTCGAAAGATCATAACTTGAACTAGAGATGTCCAAATAAGGCGCTTCTAAAAGTGCTAGAAACCTGACTTTTAGAGCTTTCCAATGATATATAATAGTTTATAATAGACTTTCTGTTTAGGGGCGCAAACGACCCCATCTTTCAACATTGTAAGGCTTTCTAAGCTTTCAAAAGCCCTAAGTGTCACCAAAGTGTAACCGTAGTGCCACTTCAATGACACTCCACAATGGACCACTTCTAATACCCTAATTCCTTCATTTATTCTTCAATGTTTCAAGCCTCTAAGAAGAGACTCAAAACATCACAAGCCCAACACAATTCCATCCAAATCAAGCCACAATAAACAATCAATCAAGGCTACAAGAATCAACTGGAAGTAGTTATGAAATTTGCATTTGATTGTAATTTCATTTGAATTTGTAATTTAGGTAGCTTATAAATAGAACTTTAGATTCATTATTTTAGACACACCAAGAGGGGATGGAGGTGACTCCACACCCCACTCTCATTCTCTTCATCTCTTCCATTTTCTTTCATATACACTTTTGTAATTTTTTAGTTATGAGTTTCTAGTTCTCTTCATTGGAAAAGAGAGCTCTATTATTTTTCAATGGATTAATTTGATTTTTTCTTCGTCTTCAATCCTTCATTTATTGTTTCTTTAGAAAGAATCTCCATTCTTTGCTTCAATGATTCAAAATATCTTGAGAAAGAATTTGAATCCACTTAAATTCTATGAGGACTTGAGAAAGAAATCTTAGAGTTAATGCTTGAAGTTCTTTCTCTCAATGGCTATTAATTTGGGTTTGGGATTGATATGTGACATATAATCATCCCATAATTTGATTCATGAAATTATGTAGTCTAAATCAGAGACAACCAGTCTTCATCTATTCTCATTAGCAATTAGATCAAGAGATTGGCAATTAATCAAGTTAAGAGAGATTGAATTACCAAGAGATTGGAATTCAATCACCTATGATTTGCCAAGAGATCAATGATTGCATGTTTGAAGAGGAGATGAAAACTATTGATCCTAAGAATGCAATATCTCTTGATCCCAATGTTAATTTTATTCTTAATTCTTGTTATTTACTTATTGTCTTTAATTCTTGTCATTTAATTGTTCTCTTTAAATTTTTGTCATTTACTTATGCACATTTATTACTTTATTTACTTATTCACATTTATGCCTTTAAAGTGTTTGTAAAAATGCTTCTCTTAGTTTTACCTTCTAGTCATTTTCATTCTTGCAATTTAATTTTCAACACTTTACATTCCCGTCATTTACTTTCTTGTTTTTTATTGTTTTCATTTATTTAAAGTCATTTAAATTCCTGTTATATTTTGTTCATTATCCAACTATGACCATCAAACTAGAATAATCAATTAACTATTGCTTGCTTAATCCGTTAATCATCGTGTGATCGACACTCACTCACCGTGAGTTTATTATTTGATACGACCCGGTGCACTTGCCGATAGTTCTATGGAATATGATTTAAAAATCCCGTATCAAGTTTTTAGCGCCATTGTCGGAGATTAATTATGATTAACAAATTATCGGTTGATTGATTACCTAGATTATATACTTTTTCTCTTTGTTTCATTCATTTAATTGCTTTTATTTCTTTATTTTCTATTTCTAGTTAAGTGTGACAAGGGAGATTCCAATTTCTTTTTATCTTGGTGATTGTTTCAAGGAAGAATGGAGTTTCCATTACTCTTTGATGAAGAAAATTACATGGGAAATTTTTTACCACCACAAAATAATTCAAGTTACTATACTAATTGTGGTTGGGTATATCAAGAACAAAGAATGATAGGGTTTGAGTAACCAAATCAAATGAGATACTTTCTAAGGCCACAAAATGATTCATACTCCTATAAGTGGAATAACTATCAAAATTGTAGTTGGAAAGGTAAAAAACAAAGAGATTTCAATAATCCATATCCTATCCACCAAGAGACATCATCACTTGATCATGCCTTGAATATATTCATAAAAAATTGTCCACCCTCACCTCTTAATTTTTCATTTCAAAAACCTTCATCACTTAACTTTGCCTCATCACAAAATCCATTTCACTCATTTTATTACACATAAAACCCATTCCGCAAATCCCAAAACAACTTCACTACACCTCCAATAACCCTACAAAACACGCCTTTCAACCCTTCAAAACATACACACTAATCACAACCATACCCAACACAACCATCCCAATCATCCCAAGACTCTCAAAGAATCTTCAATCTTGAACTTGCCATAGAAAAATTCATGCAAGAATCAAGGGCCAGTTTTAAGAATCAAGAGGCCACCCTAAAAAATCATGAGATACAATTAGGACAAATTGCAAAACAACTCTCTGAAAGAACCACCAATGTCTTTTCTAGTGACACAATTCCTACCCCAAGGGAAAAAAATCAACTAAGGGAGTTTACATTAAAATAAAACAGAGAGTTGCATAGAGGAGGATTTAAGTGAACCATCAATTCAAGAAGTTCTTGATAAAGGAAACACTCCAACCATCACACAACACGAAAGTCATGAAATCAAAGAAGTGAAGACAATCAAGGATGGCACTCAAAGAAGGATTGTGACCAAGAAATAACAAATAACATCCATGAAAAAGATAAGGTCAACTAAAAGCAATCCAACCCCTACTGCAACAAGCAAGAGGAGTCAAGCTAATAACAAAAGAGAGCTTGTTAGGAGGCAATCAAACCAAGGGGCATTAATTTTCTCCTCTTCTTTCTTGAAGTCATTTCTCTTAACTAATTGGAAGAAGAGGAAGAAAATTCAAAAACCAACATGTCAAGCTAATGACAGTAAAAGAGCACTTGTTGGGAGACAACCCAACTGTTGGTAACAATTTCTTTCTTTACTTAGTTTTACTTTCAAATGATTTGGCATGAGATTGCATAGAATAAGTTTAGTGTTGTCATGCAACAATTTGATTTTCAATCATCACTAGGTATTTGCATCATTTTAAAATGAAAGTATCACACCAAGTTTGGTGTGGTCACTTACCTTTCATGCAATGCACCATGCACAACCCACTTATTAATGTAATTACATTGTCTTTGTTTCTTTATGACCTTTATTGTTATCTTTAATTTTGCTTGTTTAAACACATGCATTACTTACATCATTATTTTAAGACATTCATGATAATTCACAATCCCATTACCATTTTTCTCACTTATTTTTTGAGGACAAGCAATCATTCTAAGTTTGGTATTGGAGAAAGAGAGAATGTGAGGAAAAATAACAACAAAAATGATGATAAACTACAAGGTGGTTAAGTTCTTTTTCCTCTTATTTGTTTTCGGTACTTTCAATTGCATGATTCTCTTCTATCTCTTCTATATGCATGTGTGTTCTTCGTTTTAGATAAGCAAATTTTAATTTTGAATTATAAGATGTTGCTTTTACATCATAATTACCATCTTGAAATTTGTTAGTCAAGGCAATTAAGCATCATGATCATAAACAAACAAGGTAATTAAAGAAGAAGCTAGCATGAGCATATAATTGTTGGAAGGTTAACATGACTATTCTGGATCAACATATTTGAATTTATTTAATTGAAGTTTTCATCTAGAACATTTTGTGAAATCTTTAAAATTTTGAAAACCTTGACGAAGCAAATCACAAAGTAATGATCAAGAAAGAAAAGAGAAAGAATGAAAAAGTTGAAGGCTCTGAGTACCAATGACAATTCATTAGTCAAGTACTTGTGGCGTTTATGTATCAAGCAAAAAGTTTGAAAAGAAAATACTTAGAGTTAAGGCTAGACTCAAGTACAAAGTACTCCCTCAAAGCTCAATGCTCTGAACATCAATGATTAGAGAGTAAAGAAAAGAAACAAATGAGCTTAAAGAGTTCTCTAGTTACATGCTTGTGGTGCTTATGTATCAAGTGGTAATACTTGAAAACAAAGAACTTAGAGTTGAAGCTAAGAACAAATGGTGCAAAGCACCGAAGGAGCTATGCTAAGAAAGAGAAGAGAAAGACAAAAAGCTTGCTTCAAGGAAGGAATATAAGAAAAGATTTCATAAAGTGATCAAGATAGAAACGTCAATCATTTGAATTTCTTTTTTGATTATTGCATGCATAGTAAACTAGCCAACCATGAATATTTAATTGCTATTCTTCTCACCTTGGATTGTCAAATTGTATTTCATGATTCTTTATTTGCTTGAGGACAAGCAAAGTTTAAGTTTGGTGTTGTGATGCATGCACATCATGTTGTGTTTTTCTATACTTTTTCATATAAAAAATCAATTCATAATGCTTAATTATGGAAGTGTTTTAGTGATTACATTGAATATTGATTTGAGGTGCTTGAGGTAATGAATTTTGTAGGAAATAATAGAAAAAGAAGCAAAAAGCACAAAACAAGCGCAAACAAGATTTGCAACCTTGACATCTTCATACTCCAACAAGGATATGTTGAACTACAAAGCTCTAAATGAAGTGATTTCAGTGTCATTGGAAAGTAGAATTCCAGAGCTTTTCAAAAATATATAACATTTCATAGTGGACACTAAAGCTAAGGGTGAAAATCACCCATCTTTCAGCGTTGCAAAGCTGGCATATAGAATTTCACACGCCTTTGAACCTATAAACATGCCAGACTGACCTCTTCACCTTTGAAAGATCCTAACATGAGTTAGACAGGTCCAAATAACACGCTTCTAGCGGCGTTAGAAAGCTGATTTCTAGAGCTTTCCAATGATATATAAGAGTTTATAATGGACATTCAGTTTGGGGTCACAAATGATCCCATCTTTCAACGTTGCAAGGCTTTCCAAGCCTTCAAAAGCATAAAGTATCACTAAAGTGCCACTTTAGTGACACTCCACATTGAACCACTTTCAATACTCCATTCCTTCATTTATTCTTTGTTGTTTCAAGCCTCTAAGAAGAGACTCAAACCTTCACAAGCCCAACACAATTCCATCCAAGTCAATCCACAATTAAAAATCAATCAAGGCCATAAGAATCATCTAGAAGTAGTTAGAAAATTTGCATTTGACTGTAAATTCATTTGAATTTATAATTTAGGTAGATTATAAATAGGACCTTAGATTTATTATTTTGGACACACAAGAGGAGGTGGAGGTGACTAACACCCCACTCTCATCCTCTTCCACTCTTCTATTTTCTTTCATACACGCTTTTGTAATATTTTAGTTATGAGTTTCTAGTTCTCTTCATTGGAAAAGAGAGCTCTATTATTTTTTAATAGATTAATTTGATTTTTTTATTCATTTTCAATCCTTATTTTATTATTTTTTTTAGAAAGAATCTTCGTTCTTCACTTCAAAGATTCAAAATATCTTGAGAAAGAATTTGAATCCACTTGAATTCTATGAGGATTTGAGAAAGAAATCATATAATTAATTCATGAAGTTCTTTCTCTCAATGGCTATGAATTTGGGTTTGGGATTGATACGTGACATATAATCATCTCATAACTTGATTTATGAAATTGTGTGGCTCCAAATCAGAGACCAACCTTCATCTCTTCTCATGAGCAATTAGATCAAGAGATTGGTAATTGATCAAGTTAAGAGAGATTGAATTACCAACAGATCAGAATTCAATCACTTATGATTTTCCAAGAGATCAACGATTGCATGATTGAAGAGGAGATGAAAACTATTGATCCTAAGAATCCAATATCTCTTGATCCCAACGTTAATTTCATTCTTAATTCTTGTTATTTACTTCTTGTCTTTAATTCTTGTCATTTAATTATTCTCTTTAAATTCTTATTATTTACTTATGCACATTTATTGCTTTCTTTACTTATGCACATTTATGCCTTCCAAGTGTTTGTAAAAATACTTCTCTTAGTTTTACCTTCTAGTCATTTTCATTCTTGCAATTTAATTTTCAACACTTTACATTCCCATCATTTACTTTCTTATTCTTTATTACTTTCATTTATTTCAAGTCATTTAAATTCCTCTTTCTATTTTGTTCATTATCCAAATATGACCGTCTAACTAGAATAATCAATTAGCTATTGCTTGCTTAATCTGTTAATCCTTGTGAGATCGACACTCACTCACCTTGAGTTTATTACTTGATACGACTCGGTGCACTTGGCGGTAGTTCTATGGAATGTGATTTAAAAATTATGTATCACCAACACATAAGCAAACAAACTTGGAGAAATATCGGCAGCTTCTGTGCCCTTATTCTTCAATTTTTTTCGTTTTTGGAGAGCTGGTGGGAGAATCTTCCACAAAGATGTGGATCTCAGGACCTTGTCCTTCTCCACCTCCTTCAGTTTTGGTGGTTGGTGGTACATGGCTAATTGTGGCAGAAGAAGAAACTTGATCGCCATTAACATTGATCAAAAGGTTTGATTAGGATTCCAACCTCTTCTTCATAGCAGTAATGGCCACAAGACCTCCAACCATGTCAACTAGGAAAAGAACAAAAGCTTTAATAAGAAAGCAAATCATAAAAAGATATAGAAATTGAATAATTTTATAGTTAGAAGCTAAGAAACAAGGAAGTTTACCAACAACATTTCAAGCAGCTTGTTCATTTACCATAATATCTCTCAAGCTGAGAGGGAGTTCATTCCACAAGAACATTAGCATATTAATGCTCACAAACTCGGAGGCATTGATGCCATTAATGCGAATCTTTAGAGATGAGACGTTGAAATTCCAATAAATGTTGAACCTTTTTTCATCCTCTAAAGTCATAAAAAAAGGTGTTGTACCTTTAGCTTTTTCAATTTCAAAAAATTTCTCTTTGAATCCGTGGTAGGATTCCTCAAAGAGATTGAAAATTTTCTTATTTGGTATACCTCGAAAAGAGATGAACCCATGAACATGTGATCTAAAAGGCATGATCAGAGTAAAAAGGTAAAAGAAAACTCTAAGGAAATGCTCAATATCTAAGAATGAGCACAAAAGTTCAATGCCACGAATAATTGCCCAACTATTTGGATGAAGCTTTGAAAGGGTGCTTCTAGTGTGTTTTAAGATATTTACTTGGAAATTGGTAAATGGAAGACAAACTCCAAGTCGGAAAAACAAAGTCTCGTACATCCACAGCCAATCCAAAGCGTTGTTAGCATGTTCGTTGATATGGCACAAATGATCTACTGATTTAGGGATTGAAAAGATGCATAAATCACTCAAGTTGTCAAGTTTTTCTTGGATGATGGCAGAAGGGGTAGCCTTTACTTCTTCGGAAACTCAAAAGTAAATGTTTACCTCAAGTTCAAAACATAAAGTTTTAAAACAAGAAGAAAACATTATTAAATCTTAAAGGTTTTGGTTAAGAAGAAGTAAAGAAGTAAAAAAGGAAAGAACTTTACTTATTTTGGTGAAAACTACTGGACAATTCACTGGATGGTGGACGCAAAAAGCTGTGATGTAGAAAATTTGAAAATGGATTTTTTGGAGAGAGGAAATGCTTTGAAAAATAAAGGTTAAAGTGAAATTAATTATTTAAAAATTAATGTGACATTGATTGATGGAGAGAAAAGTTGAAATTGTAATATGATGGTTTGCAAACCAAAAAAGTACAACTACTCAAATTATAAAGTTCCTTAAAGATTTTTTGCGCTTAAAATTAAATATAAACTCGGATACTCATGACAAAGGCACTGAGTCAAGAGAGACCTGAGTTGGACCACTGTTATGGACAAGAATAATATTAATGATTACTACTAAATGAGAATCCGACGTTACTAAATAATGGACACAACATCAAAATTAATAAAATTACAAATCCGTAAAACTGTCAAAGCATGACATTAAAAAAATACATAAAAAATAATAAATGACCAAAAAATAATCACCCTAAAATAAGAGAATAAAAGAAGAGTATTGAACAGATAAACTCCGACAAAAATATCTAAAACATTACTAACTTAAATATCAAAGTATTTTGCAGATTGTTCTCTCATTTTAGTTCTGCTTTCTCTGTAACTAAGATCTCCAATTTCCCTGTCTCATCAGCTCGTTACCTCAGGCTCACAACAGGTACGAACATCTACTCTCTGAGTCTCTCACTCAATAGCCATTAGCCGTTGCCT
The DNA here is from genome assembly GCF_003086295.3 of Arachis hypogaea. Lineage (NCBI taxonomy): Eukaryota > Viridiplantae > Streptophyta > Magnoliopsida > Fabales > Fabaceae > Arachis > Arachis hypogaea. The sequence goes on from NC_092038.1 coordinate 101,644,511, forward strand.
TGTTATACCGCTTGAATGAATGAAAGAGAAGCACGTATGTATTGTCCCACGTAGCATTTAATATAGGCATATAAGATACGATGATGGTGTTAAAATGCTAGTAAATATAAACATGCAATATGAGTGTGGTGGGGTCTTGTAATAGAGCAAGCATAGTAGATTAGTAGGGGCCAACCCAAAGAAGTGCATGAACCCTCAAACGCCAAGTAGGATCGATGTGAGATACGGCTGCAATAATCCTTGATGGCTACTCATCTACCGACAGTGACGTATCTATGTATGTATAATGTATGTATCTGTCGTGTGTGTGCTCTTTTTCTTTTCCTCACGTAACGTCTCCTCTCCACGCCTTACCCTTTACCCGTCGTTCAAATTCATCGTTTTTAATTAATTATTACAACTCTCCTCGCACATGACTCTATTTATTATTCACCAGTGAAACTGGAGAGTGAGATATTCAATCAAAGCATGCATGTATGGATGGTATATATGATACATGAATCAAGAAAGCTACATGTTTCATGTTTGTCATTGTTTTTGGGTTAATTAAGGTCTCAATTCCTATACCATTTTCTTCCATGCAATTAGTTTTTCTGTATTAGGAAGTAAAGGATTATACATAGTCGATTATTTGAAACCAATGCCGATGTACTTTTTAGTGCATCATGTATGGTTATGGATTCATTTACTTGCATTATTTGTTTTTCTATTTATTTATTTCTTAACAATGGGGAGATTAGTTTTTATCTTTTACATTTTCTTTGTGATGGATGATGAATATATAATCACGAGGTAGGAGTATACAATAATTTTCACGATGAGGATGGAGCCGTATGAAAGGAAAATACATCAAACATCTGCTACAGAGAGATGCAGGCAATGTATACTGCCAAAACGGTATTATTGCTAACAAATTAACCCCATATCTTACAATTATACACGCAGCCAATATAACGCAGTAAAATCTTTGCATGAATTCAGTTTTTTAAAGTGAAAAGATTAATTAAAAATGAGAGTTTTAATAAACTCACCTAAGAAAGTAACTAATTTAATTTTAATTTATTTTTATTTTAAACTTTTTTCACTTTAAAAATCTGTTTTCATTTTTATATATATGAAAGCATATAAAGCATGTGAAATTAAAATAATTCAAATTGTTATAGATGGATATAAATACTAAGTTATAAAGCACAGACACTTAGTTGAATTATTGTGTTTATGTATTAGACATATTTTAAACATGATATTCGTTAATTTTAGTTTGACACATGTGTCTTTTTTGTTTAACTGTGTCTTAATAAAAATAAAAAATTATTCTTTACGTTTTGATATACTTAAACATCATCACGTGTTAACATATTCAACTTTATTCTTAATATGTATTTTTTAAATGAGTATAAAAATAATATATATTAATATTTATTAAAACAAAAAATATTTTATATAATTAAAAAATATTAAAATATTATTATAATTTACCAAAATAATAATTTCTATTATATATATATATATATATATATATATATCTATCGTGTTTTCGTATCTTATAAGAATTTAAAATTTGTATGTCCGCATATTTCATATTCTATTGTGTTCTGGGTCTATTGACACGGGCTAATCACCGGTTTAGAAATTCACCAATTTTAAAACTCAATTACGTTATAAGTATAGTCTAAATCAGCAACCAATTCACAATCAAAATTTAAAAAGTTATCACAAAAATTCAATCAATAACCGAGAGTTGAATCTCAGGTCGTTCTCCCTTGAACTTGCAATTGAATGTACATTATTGATTATGAAATTTGGGAGTTTTGAATATGAATGCGAAATGGTAAGGTGATTATAAATTAAAGAGCAATCAATAATAAAATTGCAATAAGTAAATGCAATAAGTGAGTAAATAACTATCTAATAAGTATGCAATTAAGATGGTAACATACAATTAAGAAGTAACTAACTACACTAGGAAGCAATGGAATTAAACTAAAAAGACTAAGAGAATTGAATCAATAAAAGAGATGGTAATCAAATATTTAAAAGGTCTTCACTAGGGTTGAGGATTTAGGATTCCTATCCTTGTTATCAACCACAAACATGACAATTATTAAGAGTTATTCCCACTTCGTCATCCTCTAACATCAGAGAAAAGTCAAGTAGGTATAATTGCTCTCAATCCATAAATTCTTATCAAATTATCAATTAAGTTTGATAAAAAATTAGCATTAGTCGAAACCAAATCAACTAACAACCCCAATTACCAATCAATATTAGATATTAATAACTCAAGGATCCCTAATAACTCAAGGATCCCTAATTACTCAACCCCAAGTCAAAAATTGAAAAATCTACTCCATAGCAAAAGTAACATTTCATCAAACACTTGGTGAGCAATAAGAAAAAACATCATGAGATTGTAAAAATTGATCAAAATTAAATCCAATTACTACTAAATATCAATAACAGCAACTCAACTAACACATATAAAACATAAAAATATCATTACATTAATAGAAATTCAAAAGTAACAAAGTTCACAAACTAAGAAAATAGCAAATTATTAACTCAAAGATGAAAAATTCTAACAAAAATTAAAGTAAGAGAATAACAAAATTAAAGCAAAACTATAACTAAACAAGTTTGAATTTCAGAATTAAATATAAAATTAACAAGAACCCTAGAAATATCTAGAGAGAACATAGAGTTTCTCTTCTTAGAAAATTGTGAAAAAAACTATCCAAAACTACGTGGAATTGATGGAATGATAGAGTGTGTGTCCCTCCTTGAGTCTAGGCCTCCAATACTTTAGAATTGAGTTGAATTAGGTCCGAAATTGCCCCCAAAATTGCCATCACGTGCTTCTATTAATGAGACATACAGTGTACGCACACCATGTGTGTACGCACGAATTGAGAAAGATGTGTACACATGGCTGTCAGATCCTCAATTCTTCAATTTTTCATGATTTCTTCACTTTTTCATGCTTTTGCTCCATCTTTCAAGTCATTCTTGACCTATTAAATCTGAGATCACTCAACAAACACATCATGCCATCAAATGGAATGAAATGAATTAAAATTAACAGTTTATTGGTCCAAAAAGCATCTTTTTAATGCTAAAACACAAATTAGGAAAAACACATAATAGCATGCATTCTTGGCGAATAAATTCAAGATAAGTTGATAAACTCCATGTTTTCTATCCAAAAATTATCATAAAATAGGGGTTTATCAACCTCCCCACACTTAAACACTAGCATGTATGTCCTCATGTTAAGTATCAAAAGACCAAAAAGGATTGATGGAATGGTACAACTTATGGAATGTAAATTATCTATATGAATGCAACTAATATACCTAATGCCACATACTTCTATCCACTTGGTTACAAATAACTCAATTATCAAGAACGCAAATGAGCACATAGGGCCAAAAGTAATGCAGTGATTAGTACAAATCCACTAATTTGAGTTCCAAAATAAAATGTAAACCATCTTATAAGATGACAATTCATGACAGTTGGAAACATAGAGTTGAGTAATCGAACCATCACTGGATGTGTTTACACTCTAACCTCTCTAGTGTTTCGGGTTGACTCTCTCAGTTCTCTTTTAATCTTGCTTTTCTAGACTTATTTTTCTTCTAACAATCAACAATTGTTTAATATATGCATGCAAGTATAATGAGAGCTTATAAGAGGTTGTAATGAGTTAGGGTCAAGATGGGGATGTACTTGACCAGTGGACTCAAAATTCGAACCTTTGATTAGCTTAGGCGACCACTTAATCTAAGACACCTTACTTAGTTCTGATGTCCTTTTCCAAGTACTCATGGTTCAGTCATGCAATTATGAAGATTCATCACATATGCATTGGCATTTCAAAATTCTATTTGGGATATGATTTATCCTCTTTTTATTTTTTTCTTTTGTTTTTTTTATGTACAAGTATATACACTTACTATTTTACTCTCTTTTTTAAAAAAATGAAACATAAGACATAAAAAATATTAATGCACATAGTTTAAATATTTACTGCATAAAAATGAACTTACTTTCCAAAAATCCTCAATAAACCCAAAGTGTATCTTTCTCTTCTACGAAGTTCTCAAATTCCCTTTCCCAAGTTTACATAATACACTCACACACTAATCTAAACCAATCAAAGATCCGAATAAGGACATTTATTATATTTTACTTAGGATTAGTGATGAGCTAAAAATTAAGAATAAACAGGATTAAATAAGCTCCAAATTGCTAACAATAGTAGATAGAAAGGTAGGCTATTTGGACAAGTGAGTTTATAACAAATGATAGTCTCAATCATATACATTCTTACATACAAAAAATTATTGGACATATAGAATCAAACAAGTCAGATTATAATTTTAAAGAGAATAACACACATAAGAACGAAATATTGGTTGAAAAGATGCAATCAAATATTTAAGCTCAAATCTTACTTGGTTTGTGTATTCTAACTCTAAATTATGTTTCAAAAATTATTTTTCTTTAAGCAAGATCAGTAAAGATTTGAACTTAAATCAGCAGGATACCTTAAAATAATTTTCTTGAAAAATCATTACTCTAACTAAGTGGCCTAAAATTTTATTTTATTTTATTTTTTTAAGGGGTGGTTGGATGAAAAATTAAAATTTCAAGTTCTTCTCTCTATTCTATACTATTCCAAGTTCTCTCATGCATATACAGAGTTACCTAGGTCATATAATCCATATCCATCCAATCACAACTACAAAGATAAAAGAAATATATATAAACCATCCAAAAAAGAGTATCAGGAATCAAAATAAAGCTTTACATTATGTACAGGCCAACTAAAATGCAAAAGTACTAAAGACTAACAAATAGCTCAAAATGTAAAATGTCACAATTATGAAATAAATTAGAGCTTAGGCGTTGGAAAGAGAATTGTCACCCAAAAAATACCAGTCACCAACTTTTTCACAGTCCTCTGTACATTCAATGTCGAATCAAGGAGTAAAGGATGTGGTACAAGGAATCGTGATTTTCACACTTCTTCACAACTCCGTGCAGCTGACCAGCAAGTGCACTGGGTTGTCTAAGTAATACCTTACGTGAGTAAGGGTCGATCCCACGGAGATTGTCGGCTTGAAGCAAGCTATGGTCATCTTGTAAATCTCAGTCAGGCAGATTCAAATGGTTATGGGGTTTTGATAATTAAAAGATGAATAAAACATAAAATAAGACAGAGATACTTATGTAATTTATTAGTGGGAATTTCAGATAAGTATATGGAGATGCTTTCTTCTTCCTGAATCTCTGCTTTCTTACTGCCTTCATCCAGTCATGTGTACTCTCTTCCATGGCAAGCTATACATTGGGGGATCACCGTTGTCAATGGCTACCGTCCGTCCTCTCAGTGAAAATGGTCCAACTACGGGTTACGTAGGGCTAATCATTTGTCGATTCTCGATCGTGCAGAATAAGATCCATTGATCCTTTTGCACACTGTCACTGCGCCCAGCACTCGCGAGTTTAAAGCTCGTCACAGTCATCCCATCCCAGATCCTACTCGAAATACCACAGACAAGGTTTAAACTTTCTGGATCTCAAGAATGCTGCCAATTGATTCTAGCTTATACCACGAAGACTCTGATCTCATGAAATGGAAGGCTCTGTTGTCAGGAGAGAAAACCATGTGTCATGAACCAGGAGGCCAAGAGATATGCATTCAAGCTTGTTTTCAGGTAGAACGGAAGTGGTTGTCAGGCACCCGTTCATAAGTGAGAATGGTGATGAGTGTCACTTGATCATCACATTCATCATGTTAAAGTGCGAATGGATATCTTAGAACAAGAATAAGCTTGAATTGAATAGAAAACAGTAGTAATTGCATTAATTCACGAGGAACAGCAGAGCTCCACACCTTAATCTATGAGGTGTAGAAACTCCACCATTGAAAATACATAAGAACAAGGTCTAGACATGGCCGAATGGCCATGCCTCCCAAATAACATGAAACAATCAAAAAAGGGTTCAAAGACCTGATCCCAAGATCAAAGATGATCAAAGATGATCAAAAGATGAAAATATAATAGTAAAAGGTCCTATTTATAGTGAACTAGTAACCTAGGGTTTACAGAAATAAGTAAATGATGCAGAAATCCACTTCTGGGGCCCACTTGGTGTGTGCTTAGGCTGAGCATTGAAGCTTTCACATGCATAGGCTTTTCTTGGAGTTAAACTCTAGCTCTGGTGCCAGTTTGGGCGTTTAACTCCAGCTTTTATGCCAGTTTTGGCGTTTAACGCCAGAAAAGGGTCTCTGACCGGTGTTTTGACACCAATTTGGGCCATCAAATCTCGGGAAAAGTATGGACTATTATACATTACTGGAAAGCCCAAGATGTCTACTTTCTAATGAAATTAAGAACGCGCCAATTGGGCTTTTGTAGCTCCAAAAAAACTATTTCGAGTGCAGGGAGGTCGGAATCAAACAGCATCTTCAGTCCTTTTTCAACCTCTGAATAAGATTTTTGCTCAGGTCCCTCAATTTCAGCCAAAAAATACCTGAAATCACAGAAAATCACAGAAAAACACACAAACTCATAGTAAAGTCCAGAAATGTGATTTTTGCATAAAAACTAATAATTATATACTAAAAACTAACTAAATCATACAAAAAACTACCTAAAAACAATGCCAAAAAGCGTATAAATTATCCGCTCATCACAACACCAAACTTAAATTGTTGCTTGTCCCCAAGCAACTGAAAAAAATAGAATAAAAGGAAGAGAATATACAATGAATCTCACAATATCAATGAAACTTAGTCCCAATTAGATGAGCGGGGCTAGTATCTTTTTGCTTCTGAACAATTTTGGCATCTCACTTTATCCTTTGAAATTCAGAATGATTGGCATCTATAGGAACTTAGAATTTAGATAGTGTTATTGATTCTCCTAGTTCAGTATGTTGATTCTTTAACACAGCTACTTTATGAGTCTTGGCCGTGATCGTAAGCACTTTATTTTCCAGTATTACCACTCGATACATAAATGCCACAGACACATAACTGGGTGAACCTTTTCAGATTGTGACTCAGCTTTACTAAAGTCCCCAGTTAGAGGTATCCAGAGTTCTTAAGCACACTCTTTCTGCTTTGGATCACGACTTTAACCACTCAGTCTCAAGCTTTTCACTTGGACCTTCATGACACAAGCATATGGTTAGGGACAGCTTGATTTAGCCGCTTAGGCCAGGATTTTATTCCTTTGGGCCCTCCTATCCATTAATGCTCAAAGCCTTGGATTCTCTTTACCCTTGCCTTTTGGTTTAAAGGGCTATTGGCTTTTTCTGCTTACTTTTTCTTTCTTCTCTCTCTCTCTCTCTCTTTTTTGCCACTTTTTCTTTTTCACTGCTTTTTCTTGCTTCAAGAATCAATTTCATGGTTTTTCAGATTATCAACAACATTTCTCTTTGTTCATCATTCTTTCAAGAGCTAACAATTTTAACATTGATAAACTTCACTATAAAAAAGATACACTGTTCAAGCATTCATTCAGAAAAACAAAAAGTATTGCCACCACATCAAAATAATTAAACTAATTTCAAGATAAAATTTGAAATTCATGTACTTCTTGTTCTTTTGTAATTAGGAACATTTTTCATTTAAGAAAGGTGAAGGATTCATGGAATTATTCATAGCTTTAAGACATAGACATTAGACACTAATGATCATGTAATAAAGACACAAACATAGACAAACATAAAGCATAAAAATTGAAAAAACAGAAAGATAAGAACAAAGAAATCAAAGAACGGGTTCACCTTAGTGATGGCGGCTAGTTCTTCCTCTTGAAGGTCCAATGGAACGCTTGAGCTCCTCTATGTCTCTTCCTTGCCTTTTTTGCTCTTTCCTCATGGCTATTTGATCCTCTCTAATTTCATGGAGAATAATGGAGTGCTCTTGGTGCTCCATCCTTAGTTACTCCATATTGGAACTCAAATATTCCAAGGAGGTGTTGAGTTGCTCCCAATAGTTGTGTAGAGGAAAATGTATCCCTTAAGGCATCTCAGGGATTTCTTGATAAGGAACTTCCTCATGCTCTTGTTGAGGTCCATGAGTGGGCTCTCTTATTTGCTCCATCCTCTTTTTAGTGATGGACTTGTCCTCTTCAATGAGGATGTCTTCTTCTATGACAATTCTAGCTAAATTACATAGGTGACAGATGAGATGAGGGAAGGCTAACCTTGCTAAAGTGGAGGTTTTATCAGCCACTTTGTAGAGTTCTAGAGATATGACCTCATGAGCTTCAACTTCCTCTCCAATCATGATGCTATGGATCATGATAGCCTGATTTATAGTCACTTTAGATCGATTGCTAGTAGGAATGATGGAGCGTTGGATGAATTCCAACCATCCTCTAGCCACGGGTTTAAGGTCATGCCTTCTCAATTAAACCGGCTTGCCTTTGGAGTCTCTTTTTCACTGAGCTTCTTCTACACATATGTCCATGAGGACTTGGTCCAACCTTTGATCAAAGTTGACCCTTCTAGTGTAGGGGCATGCATCTCCTTGCATCATTGGCAAGTTGAATGCCTACCTTACATTTTCCAGACTGAAATCTAAGTATTTCCCCCGAACCATTGTAAGCCAATTCTTTGGGTTCGGGTTCACACTTTGATCATGGTTCTTGGTGATCCATGCATTAGCATAGAACTCTTGAACCATTAAGATTTCAACTTGTTGAATGGGGTTGGTGAGAACTTCCCAACCTCTTTTTCAAATCTCATGTCGGATCTCCGGATACTCATTCCTTTTGAGCATGAAAGGGACCTCAGGGATCACTTTCTTCTTGGCCACAACTTCATAGAAGTGGTCTTGATGGGCCTTTGAGATGAATCTCTCCATCTCCCATGACTCAGAGGTGCAAGCTTTTGCCTTCCCTTTCCTCTTTCTAGAGGTTTCTCCGACCTTAGGTGCCATAAATGGTTATGAAAACACAAAAAGCAATGCTTTTTTCACACCAAACTTAAAAGGTTTGCTCGTCCTCAAGCAAAAGAAGAAAGAAGGATGGAGAAGAAGAAGAAGTGGAGGAAATGGAGAGGTGTGAGTGGTTCGGCCAAGGGGGAGAAAAGGTGTTTTTGATTTGTGAATTTGAAGGATGGATGAGGGGTTTATATAGGAGTGGAAAGAGAGTGTAAGGTTCCTGTATTAGGGGTTGGGTTTGGGAAAAAAAAGATTTGAATTTGGATGGTGAGGTAGGTGGAGTTTTTGGGGAAGAGTGGGTGGAGGTGATTGGTGAAGGGTATTTGGGGAAGGGTGTTATTGGAATGTGTGAAGAAGAGAGAGAGTGAGTTGAGGTAGGTGGGGATCCTGTGAGATCCACAGATCCTGAGGTGTCAAGAATTTCTCATCCCTGCAGCATTCTGGCATGTAAACACCCTCTGAGTGCTAGTCCTGGTGTTTAACGCCAGCTTTTCTTCCCTTTCTGGCGTTGAACGCCAACTTGGTGCCCTTTTCTGGCATTAAATGCCAGTCTGGTTCCCTTTTCTGGTGTTAAACGCCTAAAATGGTGCCAGACTGGGCGTTTAATGCCCATTCTGCTACCCTTACTGGCATTTAAATGCCAGTAAGCTCCTTCTCTAGGGTGTGCTATTTTTAATTCTGTTTTTGAATTTGCTTTGATTTTTGCAGTTGTTTTTGTGACTCCACATGATCATCAACTGATGCACGGAAACTTGTCTCTCAATAAATTTCCCTTCGGTAAGTATACCGAACTGTCGTCAAGTAAAAACTCACAATAGAGTGAGGTCGAATCCCACAAGGATTGATTGGTCAAGCAACTTTAGTTGGAGGAATGCTCTAGTTGAGCTAAGCAGAAATTGAGTTGAGAGTTGCAGAAAATTAAATGGCGGGAAAGTAAATTGCAGAATCTTAAATGGGGATTTGGGGAGATGAACATAAAGATAAATGGCAGAAAGTAAAGAGAATGGGTAAGATCAGAAATGGGGGATTCATTTGGCTTAGGAGATGTTGCATTCTCCGGATCAAGTTCATTCTCATCTCTTCCTCAATCAATGCATTTATTGATCTCCTTGGCAATCTTAGATGATTGGATCCTAATTCCTTGGCAACCCAATCTCTCTAAGCTTGAACAATTGCCCAATTCCTTGATTTAATTGCTCATGGGAAGAGATGAAGTATTGTCATGGATTATACCACATGTATTTCCAAATCAAAGTGTTGGGAGGATTATATGTCACTATATCCGTCCAAACCCCAATTTGGTCCAACATGAGAAAGCATTTCTAGCATGATCTCCTCATCCCTTTTCCAAGGCTCAGAGGAGATCCAATTATGGAGAGTTTCTTTTCCAAGACAACTAGTTCTAGTAAATCAAGAGAAAAGAAAGAAGAAGAAGAATGAAAACTATAATTGATCCATGAAATTACAACAGAGCTCTTTAACCCAATGAAAAGGGGTTTAGTTGTTCATAGCTCTAGAAATGGAAGATGATAGAGAAGAGTACATTCTCAAGCAAACTAGAAATTGTAGAAAAGTAAATATACAGAGTGTAGTTCTCCAAAATGCCCCTCTCCTTTCTAGTTCAAAACTACTCCTATATATACTACTCTTTCTTGATCTTCTAGTCAATTCTTCAAGTCTTGGATATGGGCCTTTGATCTTGAGTTGAAGCAGTTACAATCTTTAGTGGGCTCAGCTTTGCTTGTAGAAAAAGTGTGAGTCAGGCATGGGTGGACGTTAGTTAGGACGTTAGTGGTGTTAACGTTAAGTGAAAATGTGGGTTCGAGAACATTAGTGACGATCACCTTTTTCACTAACGCTCCAAACCAAATTGATCCACGTTAACTTTAATGTTAGTGACACTAACGTGACCACTAACGTTTCCTCTTGGTCCTTCGCAAATGTTATTGGCATTCACCTTTACCAATAACGTTGCTCTGTGCTTCTTTTCTCCATGTTAATGATCCACGTTAGTTACACTAACGTGGCCCTTAACGTGGGTATGCCCAAGCATCGAGAGCGTTAGCGACACTTACCTTTGTCACTAATGCTTTAAATGCCCCTTCCTTCCACGTTAGTGCCTTACGTTAATTGCATTAATGTGGCCACTAACATGGTGGTGATTGCCATCTCCAACATTAGTGACAAAGGTGAGTGTCACTAATGTTGGCCTATCATTCCTTGCTCCATGTTACCCTTCACGTTAGTGGTCTTAACGTGACCTCTAACGTGGGCAATATTGGCTTAGTCCAACGTTAGTGACAAAGGTGAGTGTCACTAACGCTGGCGATAGCTTTCTCCTCCCATATTAAAGTCCACGTTAATTGGATTAACGTGACTCTTAACGTGGCTAAGTGTGCCCTTTTTGGAACGTTAGTGGTATTTACTTTTACCACTAACGTTGGAGCTCCCCTTTTCCTCCACGTTAGCTACCACGTTAATGTAATTAACGTGGCAACTAACGTGGGCTATGATGGCTTCGAAGGCATTATTGGCAATCACTTTTTCCATTAACACTGCAAGCTTATTCGCATTCCACGTTAGTGGTCACGTTAATTAGATTAACGTGGCTGCTAACGTGGCTCTTTCTTGCTTCCTTTGTCCTGAAATCAAGTAAATAGAGTGCATCAAAGCTCTGTTCCAAGTCATGAGATCATGCATTATCCATTTTATCATTCAATTCCTGCATAATTCTCATGAAATCATGTAAAGTTCACAATGTTTGCTTGAATCAAGATATAAGTGTATATCTACCCAAAACATGCTTATTTACTAAGAAATTGCATGAAACTACCCTAAAATAGTAAAGAAAAGGTCAGTGAAACTGGCCAAGATGCCCTAGCATCACAACATCAAACTTAAAGCTTGCTTGTCCCTAAGCAAGTACTGAAACATAGGAAAGATGAATGAAAGAACAAGATAAACAAATCATTATTATAGAAGTCAAGTTCTTAGTCTATGTGGTTTCATGCATAGCAACTTAGGTTCATTCCTTTACTGGTTTTCAGGTCCTTATCATGCCCTTGAGCTCTCACTTGATTGCACCCTATGAGACTTCTTATTTATTGATCCTCCCTTTTTTTCCAGGGTTTATTGCATTCTTGGGCTAAGTGCTCTGTGAGAGGGTGACTCTTTAAGATAAGCTTTCAGCCAACACTCCCGAACTAGTTGGTTCAAGGTGTTAGGTGTTGAGACACCACTAAGGACCTACTTCCTCAAGTCTCTCTCCCCATAAATGCACACCACAGGCACATGGTTTGTTATTTTCCTTCTTGAGACCTTGGTGTCCAGCACCTCTTTAGGTTACTAAGTGCTCTGTAGAAAAGGTTGCTCTTGATAGTGGACTTTCAGCTGATAATCCCGGGTTAGTTAACCCAAGTTACCAAGTGATAAGGCACCCCTGAGAGCTTATTCATCCAAGCATATCCCTTGCCCAGGAGCACCACAGACACATGCCTCAAGAATCAAACCCTTGGTGCCTAGCCTTATTTCTTATTAATTTTCTTTCTCCTTCAAACTCTCATTGTTCTTTTTCTTCTTCTTATTAGGATCTTGTTATTTGGCTAGTCTCAATAGGATATGCTTCAAGCATGTGACTTAGAGCATATAGTTACCTATATACCTTGTTGGTGAACCAACTTAGCTAATCAATTACCATACCACAAACATTGAGAACTTACTTCACAAGATAAACCCCACTCTTATTTTTCATAACATTTTCTTTTATTTGACTTAAAGGGCAAGCATACATGTAAGCAAGATGAAAATGAAAGCCAGGGACCTAGACCAACACACATATACCTAAGCAATGAAATCTTAAAGGCAGAATTGAAAATTTCTAAGCTACTGTGGAAGCATGTTCTATTTCATACATGATTTTCCTTATTTAAAAATTGAAAAAGATAGAACGAGGAGGGAACTCCACCACCTTTTACTTATTGGACTGCTTATGTCCCTTTATTTCCTTTGTCTTGAGATCCTTCTTGATTGCTCGAATCCCCATTTCCTTTGCGCTTCCCGATCAGATTTTTCCAAAAACCAGCATCTTCTATCTTCTTCTTCAATGCTTCCTTCTGTTGTTTCACCTTCCCCTCCTCTTGTTCTGTTAGGTCTTTGCAAACTGTATCATATCTTGGGATGGTAGGGTACAAATTATGCATATGCCCAGCCACATAAGTCAACTTGGCCTGAGTGTTTATGCTAAACTCTTCCCGGTGTAGTTGTCGTCCTTCATTAAGCACATTGAACTCGTTGAATACTTTCATCTGAGTTAACTGACGTTGGTTGAGTTCTTGAAGGCATTTATCTTGATGCTCTTGCCTTTCAGTTACTTGATTGATGGCTTGGGTGAGCTGGGAGTAATGCTCCTGTTGCTACTCCATTTGGTTTCTTTCCGTGCTTGTTTCTTCTATCAGTGCCTTATTGTGCTCTTCCCTTGATTTTTTATTTTCTTGATCTGCTTCTTGTGAGGGTTTGAAGACATTGAAGGTGAGTTGTTCATCATGTATCCTCAATATTAGTTCTCCTCACTCCACATCTATAAGCGCCCTGGCTGTGGCTTAGAATGGTCCCCCAGGATGATGGGATGGATGTGATTCTCTTCCATCTCCAAGATAACAAAGTCTGTGGGAAGGAAGTAGTTCCCAACCTTCACTAACACGTTTTCAACCACTCCTATTGCCTGTTTTTGAGTTTTGTCAGCCAATTTGATGATTATGTCCGTGGGCGTTAGCTCATTGATTTGAAGCTTTTTCATGAGGGATAGAGGTATTAAGTTGATGCTTGCTCCCAGGTCACAGAGTCCTTTATCAATCATTGTTTCTCTTATAGCATAGGGGATGTGAAAACTCCTTGGGTCCTTCCATTTTGTAGGTGGCTCTGTTTGAATGAGAGCACTGCACTCCTTATTCATCACTATTGTCTGCCCACCCTTCAGTGAACTCTTTTTGGTTAGCAGCTCCTTTACTTGATGTATGAGGACATCTGCTGGAGAGCCTTAATGAACAGTATGTTTACATGAAGATATGCAAACATGTCGAGGAACCTTGAATACACTCTCCTTGCTACACCACCCTTGAGCCTTTGGGGAAAAGGTGCATATGGGTTCAGGGTCTCCTCCTTTTTTAGCTCCTTCCTGTGTATGGGATTGGGTGCTTGATTTCTTTCTTCATGCTTTTCCTTTGGATTGTCTTGAAAGTGTTCTGTTTGTGTGTTTACTTCTTCCACAATCATCTTGTCACTTATAGTGATCATTTTGCATTCTTCCCATCTTACTTTCTTTGTTTCTCCTCTTGGATTCTTCTCTGTGTCACTTGGGAAACTATCAGTAGGCTTGGGAAACTGTTGAGATAGATATCCCACTTGGGACTCCTGCCTCTTGATGGTGTCTCCCTAGTTTTTGATATTGGCTTTCACTTCATCCTTGAATACTCTGTTGTCTTGGACTTCCTTACATATACCTTCAAGTAGAGTCTCAATTCTGGAGAGTCTGTCTTTGGTTAGTGATGGTGGGTTGGGGTTAGGAGGTTGAGAGTGGTCATGTTGGTTTTGATATGGATGTTGAGAAGGGTGGTTAGGTGGGTGTTGATATGACCTCTGTGAGGGAAGTTGGTGAGTTGCATTGTTGTTGGGATTGTGGTTGTGGCATCTCTGGTCTTGGTCTTGTTGATTTTCCCACCCAAAATTAGGGTGGTTCCTCCAACCAGAATTATAAATTTTGGAGTATGGATCATGGGTCTGCCTGGGTGAGTTCCCAACATAGTTGGCTTGTTCCCAGTCACCTTCTTCTCTTGTATTCACTCCTTCTTAAGCTGGTGATGAAGTGGTGATTGCTGCAACTTGGTTCTCTTCCATCTTCTTAGTAAGATTAGCTAACTGCGTGGTGATCATCTTATTTTGAGCCAGCAGTGCTTCCATATGGTTCAGCTCCATCACTCCTCGAGTGTTGCTCCTTTCAGAAGCATAGAAGTAGTCATTCTCAGCTACAGTCTCAATGACATCTATGGCTTCTTCAATGGTTTTCTTCTTGTTTAGAGACCCCCCTGATGAATGGTCTACGGCCTTCTTTGATTCGTAAGAAAGACCTTCGTAGAAGATGTGCAGTTGAACCCATTCATTGAACGTGTCTGGTGGGCACCTTCTTGTTAAGTCCTTAAACCTCTCCCATGCCTCATAGAGAGTTTCACCATCTTGTTGCCTGAAGGTTTATACCTTAGCTCTCAACCTGTTGATTCTTTGAGGAAGGTAGAATCTCGCCAAGAACTTGTTCACCACATCTTTCTAATTTGTTAAAATCTCATTCGGGAAAGATTCCAGCCATTTAGATGCTTTGTCCCTGAGTGAAAAGGGGAACAAAAGCAATCTATAGACATCTGATGAACACCATTAGACTTCACAGTGTCACATATTCTTAGGAAGGTGGTTAGATGTTGGTTAGGGTCTTCTTGGGCGCTTCCTCCGAATGAACAGTTGTTCTGAACAAGGGTGATGAGCTGGGGTTTTAGTTCAAAGTTATTGGCATGTATGGTTGGCTTTTGGATACTACTTCCACAATTTCTTGGGTTTGGATTGATGTACGAGCCTAGAACCCTTCTGTCTGGCCCAGCATGATTCACAGGGCCTTCTCTGGCATGGTTGTGAGCTTCTCTTTCATGGTTGTTTTCCAGGTTCTCCTCCATGTTTGTTTCAAAATACTCCTCCTCTTCCTCAACACCAACGACTCTTTTCCCTCTTGCTTCTCTCCTTAATCTAAGGAAGGTCCTCTCAGGTTCCGAATCAAAGGAAGTTGAAGCTCTACTTCTTCTTCCTGTCATACAACTAACAAAGCCCAGAACAAGAAAGAAGATGAAGAGATTATTCTTGTTAGAGCGGCTGTAAAATGTGAGTGGTGCAAATTATCAAACAGTTAGTGGATTAGTGAACAAAATTGTAAATAACAACAAAAAAAGAAAACAAAGAGGGGAGAGGGGAGAAGGAAAGAAAATAACTGAAACTGAAGGTAAATGACTAGATAAAATAAACAAGCAAAAGAAAAATGCTCAATCTAGTGATCTTCTAACTTAATCATTGTCGATACAAAATCAATCCCCGACAACAGCGCCATAAAGTTGATGCATGGAAACTTGTCTCTCAACAAATTTCCCTTCGGCAAGTATACCGAACTGTCATCATGTAAAAACTCACAATAGAGTGAGGTCGAATCCCACAGGGATTGATTGGTCAAGCAATTTTAGTTGGAGGAATGCTCTAGTTGAGCTAAGAAGAAATTGAGTTGAGAGTTGCAGAAAATTAAATAGCGGGAAAGTAAATTACAGAAAGTAAATTGCAGAATCTTAAATGGGGATTTGGGGAGATGAACATAAAGATAAATGGCAGAAAGTAAAGAGAATGGGTAAGATCAGAAATGGGGGATTCATTGGGCTTAGGAGATGTTGCATTCTTTGAATCAAGTTCATTCTCATCTCTTCCTCAATCAATGCATTAATTGATCTCTTTGGCAATCTTAGATGATTGGATCCCAATTCCTTGGCAACCCAATCTCTCTAAGCTTGAACAATTGCCCAATTCCTTGATTTAATTGCTCATGGGAAGATATGAAGTATGGTCACTGATTATACCACATGTATTTCCAAATCAAAGTGTTGCGAGGATTAATGTCATTATATCTGTCCAAACCCCAATTTGGTCCAACATGAGAAAGCATTTCTAGCATGATCTCCTCATCCCTTTTCCAAGGCTCAGAGGAGATCCAATTATGGAGAGTTTCTTTTCCAAGACAACTAACCAACTGATTTAAGATCGAAAGCTTTCTAGTAAATCAAGAGAAAAGAAAGAAGAAGAAGAATGAAAACTATAATTGATCCATCAAATTATAACAGAGCTCCCTAACCCAATAAAAAGGGGTTTAGTTGTTCATAGCTCTGGAAATGGAAGATGATAGAGAAGAGTACATTCTTAAGCAAACTAGAAATTGCAGAAAAGTAAATATACAAAGTGTAGTTCTCCAAAATGTCCCTCTCCTTTCTAGTTCAAAACTACTCCTATATATATTACTCTTTCTTGATCTTCTAGTCAGTTCTTCAAGTCTTGAGATATGGGCCTTTGATCTTAAGATGAAGCAGTTACAATCTTCAGTGGGCTCAGCTTTGCTTGCAGAAAAAGTGTGAGTAAGGCATGGGTGGACGTTAGTTAGGACGTTAGTGGTGTTAACGTTAAGTGAAAATGTAGGTTCGAGAACATTAGTGACGATCACCTTTTTCACTAACGCTCCAAACCAAATTGATCCACGTTAACTTCAACGTTAGTGGCACTAACGTGACCACTAACGTTACCTCTTGGTCCTTCGTAAACGTTATTGGCATTCACCTTTACCAATAACGTTGCTCTTTACTTCTTTTTCCCATGTTAGTGATCCACGTTAGTTACACCAACGTGGCCCTTAACACGGGCATGCCCAAGCTTCGAGAGCTTTAGTGACACTTACCTTTGTCACTAACGTTTCAAACTCCCCTTCCTTCCACGTTAATGCCTCACGTTAATTGCATTAATATGGCCACTAACGTGGTGGTGATTGCCATCTCCAACATTAGTGACAAAGGTGAGTGTCACTAACGTTGGCCTATCATTCCTTACTCCATGTTACCCTTCACGTTAGTGGTCTTAACGTGACCACTAACATGGGCAATATTGGCTTAGTCCAACGTTAGTGACAAAGGTGAGTGTCACTAACATTGGCGATAGCTTTCTCCTCCCATGTTAGAGTCCACGTTAATTGGATTAACGTGACTCTTAACGTGGCTAAGTGTGTCCTTTTTGGAGCATTAGTGGTATTCACTTTTACCACTAACGTTGGAGCTCCCCTTTTCCTCCACGTTAGCTACCACGTTAATGTAATTAATGTGGCAACTAACGTGGGCTATGATGGCTTCGAAGGCGTTATTGGCGATCACTTTTTCCATTAACACTACAAGCTTATTCCCATTCCACGTTAGTGGTCACGTTAATTAGATTAACGTGGCTGCTAACGTGGCTCCTTCTTGCTTCTTTTTTCCTGAAATCAAGCAAATAGAGTGCATCAAAGCTCTGTTCCAAGTCATGAGATCATGCATTATCCATTTTATCATTCAATTCCTGCATAATTCTCATGAAATCATGTAAAGTTCACAATGTTTGCTTGAATTAAGATGTAAGTGTATATCTACCCAAAACTTGCTTATTTACTAAGAAATTGCATGAAACTACCATAAAACAGTAAAAAAAGGTCAGTGAAACTGGCCAAGATGAATTGGCATTACAAACCTAAAGAAAATATAAAATAACAATGGAAAATGGAAATTTAACATAGATAAATAAAAATTGGGTTGCTTCCCAATAAGTGCTTTTTTAATGTCAATAGGTTGACAGTGAGCTCTCATGGAGCTTCACAAATGTTCAGAGCATGGTTGGGGCCTCCCAACACCAAACTTTGAGTTTGAATGTGGGGGTTCTGTTTGACTCTGTATTGAGAGAAGCTTTTCATGCTTCTTTTCCATGTGTACAGAAGGAGATCCTTGAGCCTTAAACACAAGGTAGTCCTCATTCACTTGAAGGACTAACTCTCCTCTGTTAACATCAATCACAGCTTTTGCTGTGGCTAGGAAGGGTTTGCCAAGGATGCTGGATTCATCCTCATCCTTCCCAGTGTCTAGGATTATGAAGTCAGCAGGGATGTAAAGGCCTTCAACCTTTACCAAGACATTCTCTACAAGTCTATATGCCTGTTTCTTTGATTTGTCTGCCATCTCTAGTGAGATTCTTGCCGCTTGTACCTTAAAGATTCTCAGTTTCTCCATTACAGAGAGTGGCATGAGATTTATGCCTAACCCCAGGTCACACAGAGCCTTCTCAAAGTACTGGTGCCTCTGGTGCAAGGTATTAAGAACCTTCCGGGATCTGGTTTCTTTTGAGTTATCTTCACCTGAGCCAAGACGTTTAGTTCATTAATGAACAATGGAGATTCATCCTCCCAAGTCTCATTACCAAATAACTTGGCATTCAGCTTCATGAATGCTCCAAGGTACTTAGCAACTTGCTCTTCAGTAATATCTTCATCCTCTTCAGAGGAAGGATATTCATTAGAGCTCATGAATGGCAGAAGTAGGTTCAATGGAATCTCTATGGTCTTTGTATAAGCCTCAGATTCCCTTGGTTCGTCAAAGGGGAACTTCTTTTCGTTCAGAGGACATCCCATGAGGTTTTTCTCACTAGGAATCACATCCTCCTCACTCTCTCCAGGCTCGGCCATGTTGGTCATGGTTATCGCCTTGCACTCTCTCTTAGGATTTTCTTCTATATTGCTTGAGAGAATGCTGGGAGGAGTTTCAGTAACCTTCTTACTCAGCTGACCCACTTGTGCCTCCAAATTTCTAATGGAAGATCTTTTTTCATTCATGAAACTTAGTGTGGTCTTAGATAGATCAGAGACTATGTTTGCTAAGCTAGAGAGGCTCTGCTTAGAATTCTCTGTCTGTTGCGGAGAAGATGATGGGAAAGGTTTGCTATTGCCAAACCTGTTTCTCCCACCATTATTGTTATTGAAGCCTTGTTGAGGCTTCTGTTGATCCTTCCATGAGAAATTTGGGTGATTCCTCCATGAAGAATTGTAGATGTTTCCATGGGGTTTTCCCATGTAATTCACCTCTTCCATTACAGGATTCTCAGGATCATAAGCTTCTCCTTCAGAGGAGGCATCTTTAGCACTGCCAGATACAGCTTGCAATCCAATCAGATTCTGAGAAATTATATTGACTTGCTAAGTCAATATTTTGTTCTGAGCCAATATGATATTCAGAGTATCAATCTCAAGAACTTCTTTCTTCTAGGTTGTCCCATTGTTCACAGGATTTCTTTCAGAAGTATACATGAACTGGTTATTTGCAACTATTTCAATGAGTTCCTGGGCTTCTGTAGGTGTTTTCTTCAGATGAATAGATCTGCCTGCAGAATGGTCCAATGACATCTTAGATAACTCAGACAGACCATCATAGAAGATACCTATGATGCTCCACTATGAAAGCATGTCAGAAGGACACCTGATCAATTGCTTGTACCTTTCCCAAGCTTTATAGAGGGTTTCACCTTCCTTCTGTTTGAGGTAGAAAGAATTTAGCTAAGAAGGCATTGACCATCTTTTTCCAAGAGTTTAGGCTGTCTCTAGGTTGTGAGTTCAACCATATACTAGCTCTGTCTCTTACAGCAAAAAGGAAAAGCATAAGTCTGTAGACCTTGGGATCAACTCCATTGGTCTTAACAGTGTCACAGATTTGCAAAAATTCAGCCAAAAACTAATGAGGATCTTCTAATGGAAGTCCATGAGACTTGCAATTCTGTTGCATCAGAGAAACTAATTGAGGCTTAAGCTCAAAGTTGTTTGCTCCAATGGCAGGAATACAGATGCTTCTCCGATAGAAGTCGGGAGTATGTGCAGTAAAGTCACCAAGCACCTTCTCCCATTGAAGCAGTTACAATCTTTAGTGGGCTCAGCTTTGCTTGCAGAAAAAGTGTGAGTCAGGCATGGGTGGACGTTAGTTAGGACGTTAGTAGTGTTAACGTTAAGTGAAAATGTGGGTTTGAGAACATTAGTGACGATCACCTTTTTCACAAACGTTCCAACCCTAAGTGATCCACATTAATTTCAATGTTAGTGGCACTAACGTGACCACTAACGTTGCCTCTTGGTCCTTCGCAAACGTTATTGGCACTCACCTTTTCCAATAACGTTGCCTTTTGCCTTCTTTCCCTACGTTAGAGTTCACGTTAGTATAACTAACATGACTCTTAACGTGGGCATGCCTAAGCTTCGAGAGCGTTAGTGACACTTACCTTTGTCACTAACGCTTCAAACGCCCCTCCTTCCCACGTTAGAGTTCACATTAATTGGATTAACGTGGCCACTAACGTGGTAGTGAATGCCATCTCCGACGTTAGTGACAAAAGTGAGTGTCAATAACGTTGGCTATTCATGCTTAGCTCCACGTTACTTCTCACATTAGTGGTCTTTACGTGACCACTAATGTGGGCACTCTTGGATTGGTCCAACGTTAGTGACAAAGGTGAGTGTCACTAACGTTAATCATTGAGTCCTCATCCCACGTTAGAGTTCACGTTAATTAGATTAACGTGACTCTTAACGTGGCTTAATTTGTGCCTTTGTGGAACGTTAGTGGCATTCACTTTTACCACTAACGTTGGAGCTCCTCTTTTCCTCCGCGTTAGCTACCACGTTAATGTAGTTAACGTGGCAACTAACGTGAGCTATGATGGCTTCGAAGGCGTTATTGGTGGTCACTTTTTCCATTAACGCTACAAGCTTGTCCCCATTCCATGTTAATGGTCCCGTTAATTAGAGTAATGTGGCTACTAACGTGGTTCCTTCTAGCTTCCTTTGTCCTGAAATCAAGCAATTAAAGTGCATCAAAGCTTTGTTCCAAATCATGAAATTATGCATCATCAATTATATCATTCAATTCCTGCCTAATCCTCATGAAATCATGAAAAGTTCACAATAATTGCTTGAATCAAGGTGTGAGTGTATTTTCATCCAAAACTTGCTTATTTCCTAAAAAAATACATGAAACCAACCTAAAGCATACAAAAAATGGCTAGTGAAACTGGCCTAGATACCCTGGCATCACAACACCAAACTTAAAGCTTGCTTGTCCCTAAGCAAGTACTGAAACATAGGAAAAAATGAATGGAAGAACAAGATACACAAATAATTATTATAGAAGTTCAAATCCTTGGTTTATGGGGTTTCATGCATAGCAACTTAGGTTCATTCCTTCACTGGTTTTTTAGGCCTTTATCATGCTCTTGAATACTCACTTGATTGCATCCTTTGAGACTTCCTTTTTATGATCTTCCCTTCTTTTCCAGGTTTTATTACATTCTTTTTAGGCTAAGTGCTTTGTGAGAGGGCGACTCTTTATGATAAGCTTTCATCCAACACTCCTGAACCAGTTGGTCATGGTGCTAGGTGTTAAGACACCCCTAAGGACTTACTCCCTCAAGTCTCTTTCCCCCATACATACACACCACAGGCATATGGCTTGTTATTTTTTTTCTTTCTTGATAGTTGACTTTCAGCTGATAATCCCAGATTAGTTAACCCAAGTTACCAGGTGATAAGGCACCCCTAAGAGCTTAGTCATCCAAGCATATCCCTTGCACAGGAACACCACAGACACATGCCTCAATATTCAAACCCTTGGTACCCAGCCCTATTTCTTATTGTTTTTCTTTCTTTTCTCTTATTGGGATTTTATTGTTTGGTTAGTCTCATAGGGTGTGTCTCAAGCGTGTAAATTGGAGCATATAGTTGCCCATACACCTTGTTGGTGAACCAACTTAGCTAATCAATGACCCTACCACAAATATTCAGAATTTGCTTCACCAAATAAGTCCACTCTTATTTTTCATAACATTTTCTTTTTAATTGACTTAGAAGGACAAGCATACATATAAGCAAGATGACAATGAAAACTAGGGGCCTAGGCCAACACACTTAGATATGACTAGGGAGAGAACAAGCAGAATATAAATATCCCTGAGGGCAATTATTCAATCATACTTTCAATTAAAACACTATAACTCAGAGATAGTTCAATATAACCTCCTGATGTCTTCCTTAGATGATGATGTATGGTTCCTTCCTGAGATTGATTGAATTCCTGTAAAACTATTGGAAGTTGCTTGTTCCCCCAAGCACTTTAGAAAGTAGTTAGCATGCATGTATGCCTGTGAATTTCTGAACTTAATTTGGTTTGTGAACACCAAACTTAGTTCTTTGCCTAATGCAACAAATTGAATACATGCAGAAATCTCATGTGCTTTTATTCATAAATGATTATGAATTAGAAAAGCAATTTATGCATTAGAGATTAAACATTCGTCAAGTAGTTTCTCTGTTTGTTAGAGCAGATGCTTTTATCAATGAAGGGTTGCAATGCACTCTTCAGGGTGAATCTTTTGGTGGAACACCAACTTAGAGTTTCACATTCACCCTTGGGAGGTTTTGGTGTGTAACACCAAACTTAGCTCCTCATAATACGGAGAATTCTACTTGAGTCCTTTATTGAGACATTAATGGAAAGAGACTACCTCAGGTTGGGTTGCCGCCCAACAAAACGCTTTTTTTAGCGTCGCTAGCTCGACGGTGGCTTCTCTAGTTGAGATTATACTTCTGTTTGGGGTCTTCCCCCATGCTACCCAAGTAGTGCTTGAGTCTTTGTCCATTCATAGTGAATGTCCTTTCTGAGCTTTCGTCCATGATTTCTATGTGTCCATAAGGTGAGACTTTTGTGACAAGAAAGGGTCTGGACCACCTTGATTTGAGTTTTCCAGGGAAGAGTCTCGGTTTGGAGTTGTAGAGAAGCACATGTTGTCCTTCTTCGAAACTTCTTGGTGTCAGGTTGAGATCATGTCTCCTTTTTGCTTTTTCCTTATAGATCTTGGTGTTTTCATAGGCTTGAAACCTAAACTCTTCCAGTTCTTGTAGCTGCAGGACCCTCTTTTCACCAGCAGCAGTGCTGTCGAGGTTTAGTATCTTGAGAGCCCAAAAGGCTTTGTGCTCCAGCTTTAATGGTAAGTGACAGGCCTTTCCGTATACCGGTTGATATGGGGACATCCCAATTGGTGTTTTGAAGGCTGTCCTGTATGCCCAAAGAGCATCATTTAGCTTTTTCACCCAGTCCTTTCTTGATGCCCCCACAGTCTTTTCCAAGATCATTTTTAACTCTCTGTTAGATATCTCGGTTTGCCCGCTTGTTTGGGGATGATAAGGTGTGGCGACCTTATGCTTCACCCCATACCTTAGGAGTAGAGTCTCCAATGGTCTATTGCAAAATGACTCCCTCCGTCACTGATGAGGGCTCGTGGGACTCCAAATCTAGTGAAAATATTCTTTCTAAGAAAGTTTATGACCACCTTCTTGTCATTTGTTGGGGTTGCCACGACCTCTACCCCCTTAGATACATAGTCCACTGCCAGCAAGATGTACTTGTTCGAATATGAGGTTGGGAATGGTCCCATGAAGTCGATCCCCCACACATCGAACAGTTCAAGTTCTAAGATATATTGCTGTGGCATCTCATTTCTCTTGGATAGATTTCCAGTCCTTTGACACTCATTGCAGCTCCTTATTAGTTCCTTAGCATCCTTGAAGATAGTGGGCCAGAAGAACCCACATTGCAGTACCTTTGCTGCAGTTCTTTCTCCTCCAAAATAACCTCTATAACTAGAACTATGGCAACTCCATAGGACCTATCGTCCTTCTTCTTCTGAAATGCACCTTCTGAGAATTCCATCTGAGCACTTCTTGAAGAGATATGGCTCATCCCAAATGAAATATTTAGCATCATTGATGAGTTTTCTTCTTTTATATTTGTTGATTCCAGGAGGCAAGTCACTAGCTGCCTTAAAATTAGCAATATCTGCAAACTAGGGTGCCTTGTGAACCAACATTAACTGCTCATTTGGGAAGAACTCATTTACACTTGTATCATGTGTAGCACCTTCCTCACAAGGGATCTTGGATAGATAATCTGCTACCTTATTCTCCACACCCTTTTTGTCTCTAATCTCAATGTTGAATTCCTGCAACAATAATATCCATCTGATTAGTCTTGGTTTTGACTCCTGTTTGGCAAATAGATATTTGAGTGTTGTGTGATCAGTGAAAATAATAACTTTAGAGCCAATGAGATATGATCTAAATTTGTCAAATGCAAAAACTATTGCCAGCAACTCCTTTTCGGTAGTGGTATAATTTCGTTGAGTGTAATTGGGGACCTTGCTGGCATAGTATATGTGATGAGCGGATAATTTGTACGCTTTTTGGCATTGTTTTTAGTATGTTTTTAGTATGATCTAGTTAGTTTTTAGTATATTTTTATTAGTTTTTAGTTAAAATTCACTTTTCTGGGCTTTACTATGAGTTTGTGTGTTTTTCTGTGATTTCAGGTATTTTCTGGCTGAAATTGAGGGACCTGAGCAAAAATCTGATTCAGAGACTAAAAAGGACTGCAGATGCTATTGGATTCTGACCTCCCTGCACTCGAAGTGGATTTTCTGGAGCTACAGAGGCCCAATTGGCGCGCTCTCAACGGCGTTAGAAAGTAGACATCCTGGGCTTTCCAGCAATATATGATAGTCTATACTTTGTCCAAGATTTGATGGCCCAAACCGGCGTTCAAAGTCACCCTCAGAATTCCCAGCGTTAAACGCCGGAACTGGCACAAGGATGGGAGTTAAACGCCCAAACTGGCATAAAAGCTGGCGTTTAACTCCAAGAAGAGTCTCTACACGAAAATGCTTCAATGCTCAGCCCAAGCACACACCAAGTGGGCCCGGAAGTGGATTTTTATGTCATTTACTCATCTCTGTAAACCCTAGGCTACTAGTTCTCTATAAGTAGGGCCTTTTACTATTGTATTGAGATATCGGGGTAGTTATCTTTGTTCTGATGCTATCTTAGATCATTGGGAGGCTGGCCATTCGGCCATGCCTAGACCTTGTTCTTATGTGTTTTCAACGGTGGAGTTTCTACACACCATAGATTAAGGTGTGGAGCTCTGCTGTACCTCGAGTATTAATGCAATTACTATTGTTCTTTTATTCAATTCCGCTTGTTCTTGTTCTAAGATATCACTTGTTCTTCAACTTGATGAATGTGATGATCCGTGACACTCATCATCATTCTCACCTATGAACGTGTGCCTGACAACCACCTACGTTCTACCTTAGATTGGGTGGATATCTCTTGGATTCCTGATACACGACGCATGGTTGATCGCCTGACAACCGAGCGCTCGCCTGACAACTGAGCCAGCCATTCCGTGAGATCAGAGTCTTCGTGGTATAGGCTAGAACTGATGGCGGCATTCAAGAGAATCCGGAAGGTCTAACCTTGTCTGTGGTATTCTGAGTAGGATTCAATGATTGAATGACTGTGACGAGCTTCAAACTCCTGAAGGCGGGGCGTTAGTGACAGACGCAAAAGAATCACTGGATTCTATTCTGGCCTGATTGAGAACCGACAGATGGATAGCCGTGCCGTGACAGGGTGCGTTGAACATTTCCACTGAGAGGATGGGAGGTAGCCACTGACAACGGTGAAACCCTTGCATAAGCTTGCCATGGAAAGGAGTAAGAAGGATTGGATGAAGACAGTAGGAAAGCAGAGAGACGGAAGGGACAAGCATCTTCATACGCTTATCTGAAATTTCCACCAATGAATTACATAAGTATCTCTATCTTTATCTTTATGTTTCATTTGTATATCACCCATATCCATTTGAGTTTGCCTGACTAAGCTTTACAAGGTAACCATAACTTGCTTCATACCAACAATCTCTGTGGGATCGACCCTTACTCGCGTAAGGTTTATTACTTGGACGACCCAGTACACTTGCTGGTTAGTTGTGCGAAGTTGTGTTTATGCCATGGTATTGAACACCAAGTTTTTGGATTCATTACCGAGGATTATTTGATTTGTGAAAAGTATTGATCACAATTTCGTGCACCATGTTTTTGGCGCCGTTGCCGGGGATTGTTGAGTTTGGACAACTGACGGTTCATCTTGTTGCTTAGATTAGGTATTTTTTTTCAGAGTTCTTAAGAATGAATTCTAGAGTTTCATGATGATCTGTTGAAGTCTGGCTGGCTGTGAAGCCATGTCTAATTTTATTGGACCGAGGTTTCAACTCATCATCACAAGAGCATGTTGATTTCTATCAATCTTGCTATTGGAGCAGTGATCTGCTAAGGCTTGGCTGGCCATTGGCCATGTCTAGTGTTTTGGATCGAAGCTTTCTTTGAAAGCTTGGCTGGCTGTGAAGCCATGTCTAATTCCTGGACCGGAGTCTTAGACTAAACATTGCATGATTCCTGGAATTCTCATTAAGAATTTTGATACCTTTATTTTCTTTTTCCACTTAATTTTCGAAAAATCCAAAAAAATATTTACAAAATCATAAAAACCAAAAATATTTTATGTTTCTTGATTGAGTCTAGAGTCTCATTTTAAGTTTGGTGTCAATTGCATGTTTATGTTCTTTGTGCCTTCATTACTCTGATCTTTAAATTCTCTTGACTTGAGTGTTTGTGTTTCTCATATGCATTCTCATTTGGTTAGTGTCAGTAGTATACAAACTGCTAAGTTTGGTGTCTTGCATGCATTGTTATTTAGTTGCATTTTGATTTTTCCTCTTTATTAAAAATCCAAAAATATTTTTAATTTGTGTCTTTTCAAGTCAATAATACAAAGAATTGAAGATTCAGAACATACTGCAGAGGAATTACACAGAAAAAGCTGGGCGTTCAAAATGCCCAGTGAAGAAGACAGACTGGCGTTTAAACGCCAGCCAGGGTGCCTGGCTGGGCGTTTAATGCCCAAAAGGGTAGAGTTTTGGGCGTTAAACGCCAGAATGTGCACCATTCTGGGCGTTTAACGCCAGGATGGCACAAGAGGGAAGATTCTGTTTTCAGTTCAAAATTTTTTTCAAGTTTTCAATATTTTTCAAAATCAAATCTTTTTCAAATCAAATCTTTTCAATCAAATCTTTTTCAAAATCAATTTCTTTCTATTTTCAAAGATACTTGCTATCAATTAATGATTTGATTCAACATTTCAAGTATGTTGCCTTTTCTGTTGAGAAAGGTCTAATGTTTGGATCATATCTTTTCTTGATAGCCAAGTCATTAATTTTTAAAATCAAATTTTTTTGAAAATGTTTTTCAAATCATATCTTCTCAATCACATCTTTTTAAAACCAATCATATCTTCTTAACCACATCTTTTTCAAAATAGTTTTCAATCAAATCTTTTTGATTTCTAATTTCAAATTCTTTTTCAAAAATCACTTGATTTCTTTTCCACTCTTAGTTTTCGAAAATCAATTAGTGTTTTTCAAAATGTTTTCAAAATCCTTTACTTAATTTTCGAATACTACTTCCCTTCTTCTCACATCCTTCTATTTATGGACTAACACTATTCCTTAATGCAAAATTCGAACTCCATCTCTCTTGATAAGTTCGAATTTTCTACCTCTGCCTTCTATTTTTCTTTTCCTCTGACACCTCAAGGAATCTCTATACTGTGACATAGAGGATTCCACATTTTCTTGTTCTCTTCTCTTTCTTATGAGCAGGAGCAAGGACAAAAGCATTCTTGTTGAGGCTGATCCTGAACCTGAAAGGACCTTGAAGCGAAAGCTAAGAGAAGCCAAGGCACAACTCTCTGTAGAGGACCTAACAGAAATCTTCAAAGAAGAAGAACCCATGGCAGCCGAAAACAACAATGCCAACAATGCAAGGAAGGTGCTGGGTGACTTTACTGCACCTACTCCCGACTTCTATGGGAGAAGCATCTCTATCCCTGCCATTGGAGCAAACAACTTTGAGCTTAAGCCTCAATTAGTTTCTCTAATGCAACAGAATTGCAAGTTCCATGGACTTCCATTGGAAG
Source organism: Arachis hypogaea (assembly GCF_003086295.3). Taxonomy (NCBI): domain Eukaryota; kingdom Viridiplantae; phylum Streptophyta; class Magnoliopsida; order Fabales; family Fabaceae; genus Arachis; species Arachis hypogaea. The sequence goes on from NC_092038.1 coordinate 101,673,016, forward strand.
ATCCTCATCAGTTCTTAGCTGAGTTCTTGCAAATCTATGACACTGTCAAGACTAATGGGGTTAACCCTGAGGTCTACAGACTTATGCTATTCCCTTTTGCTGTAAGAGACAGAGCTAGGACATGGTTGGATTCACAACCTAAAGAAAGCCTGAACTCTTGGGAAAAGCTAGTCAATGCCTTCTTGGCAAAGTTCTTTCCACCTCAAAAATTGAGTAAGCTTAGAGTGGAAGTCCAAACCTTCAGACAGAAGGAAGGAGAATCCCTCTATGAAACTTGGGAAAGATACAAACAATTAATCAGAAAGTGTCCCTCTGACATGCTTTCTGAATGGAGCATCATAGGTATTTTCTGTGATGGTCTGTCTGAACTGTCTAAGATGTCTTTGGATAGCTCTGCTGGAGGATCTCTTCATCTGAAGAAGATGCCTGCAGAAGCTCAAGAACTAATTGAAATGGTTGCAAATAACCAATTCATGTACACTTCTGAAAGGAATCCTGTGAACAATGGGACTAATCAGAAGAAAGGAGTTCTTGAGATTGACACTCTGAATGCCATATTGGCTCAGAACAAAATATTGACTCAACAAGTCAATATGATTTCTCAAAGTCTGTCTGGAATGCAAAATGCACCAAGCAGTACTAAGGAAGCTTCATCTGAAGAAGAAGCTTATGATCCTGAGAACCCTTCAATGGAAGAGGTGAATTACATGGGAGAACCCTATGGAAACACCTATAATCCTTCATGGAGAAATCATCCAAATCTCTCATGGAAGGATCAACAGAGACCTCAACAAGGTTTCAACAACAATAATGGTGGAAGAAACAGGTTTAGCAATAGCAAGCCTTTTCCATCATCTTCTCAGCAACAGACAAAGAGTTCTAAGCAGAACACCTCTGACTTAGCAACCATGGTCTCTGATCTAATCAAAACCACTCAAAGTTTCATGACTAAAACAAGGTCCTCCATTTGAAATTTGGAGGCACAAGTGGGTCAGCTGAGCAAGAAAATTACTGAACTCCCTCCTAGTACTCTCCCAAGCAATACAGAAGAAAATCCAAAAGGAGAGTGCAAAGCCATCAACATGGCCGAATTTGGAGAGGAGGAAGAGGCAGTGAACGCCACTGAGGAAGACCTCAATGGACGTCCACTGGCCTCCAATGAGTTTCCCAATGAGGAACCATGGGAATCTGAGACTCAAAATGAGACCATAGAGATTCCATTGGACTTACTTCTGCCATTCATGAGCTTTGATGAGTATTCTTCCTCTGAAGAGGATGAGTATGTCACTAAAGAGCAAGTTGCTAAATACCTTGGAGCAATCGTGAAGCTAAATGACAAGTTATTTGGAAATGAGACTTGGGAGGATGAACCCCCTTTGCTCACCAAAGAACTGGATGACTTGTCTGGGCAGAAGCTGCCTCAAAAGAGACAGGATCCTGGGAAGTTTTCAATACCTTGTACCATAGGCACCATGACCTTCAAGAAGGCCTTGTGTGACCTAGGGTCAAGTGTAAACCTCATGCCTCTCTCTGTAATGGAGAAGCTAGGGATCTTTGAGGTGCAAGCTGCAAAAATCTCACTAGAGATGGCAGACAACTCAAGAAAACAAGCTTATGGACTTGTAGAGGATGTTCTGGTAAAAGTTGAAGACCATTACATCCCTGCTGATTTCATAGTCCTAGAGACTGGGAAGTGCATGGATGAATCCATCATCCTTGGCAGACCCTTCCCAGCCACAGCAAAGGCTGTGATTGATGTTGATAGAGGAGAATTGATCATTCAAGTGAATGGAGAATCCTTGGTGTTTAAGGCTCAAGGATATCCCTCTGTCACCATGGAGAGGAAGCATGAAGAGCTTCTCTCAAAATAGAGCCAAACAGAGCCCCCACAGTCAAACTCTAAGTTTGGTGTTGGGAGGCCACAACCAACTTCTAAGTTTGGTGTTGAACCCCCACATTCAAACTCTAAGTTTGGTGTTGGGAGGTTCCAACATTGCTCTGAGCATCTGTGAGGCTCCATGAGAGCCCTTTGTCAAGCTACTGACATTAAAGAAGCGCTTGCTGGGAGGCAACCCAATCTTATTATATTTTATCTATTTTCTTTTGTTATTTTATGTTTTCTGTAGGTTGATGATCATGAGAAGTCAAAAAATCAATTGAAAAAGCAAAAACAGAAAGAAAAACAGGAAGAAAAACAGCACACCCTGGAGGAAGAACCTACTGGCGTTTAAACACCAGTAAGGCTAGCAGATGGGCGTTTAACGCCCAGTCTGGCACCATTCTGGGCGTTTAACGCCAGAAAGGGGCACCAGACTGGCGTTAAACGCCAGAAAAGGCAAGCACTTGGCGTTAAATGCCAGAAATGGGCACCAGCCCGGCGTTTAACGCCAGAATTGGCTCAAAACGCATTTTTGCATGACATTTGGTGCAGGAATGACTTTTCCTTGACACCTCAGGATCTGTGGACCCCACAGGATCCCCACCTACCCCACCACTCTCTCTCTTCTTCACCCATTCACCAATCACCTCAACACCTCTTCCCCAAAAAACCCTTCACCTATCAAATCCCATCTTTCTCTTCACCACTCACATCTATCCTTCATAAAACCCCACCTACCTCACCCTTCAAATTCAAACCACTTTCCCTCCCAAATCCACCCATACATGACCGAACCATGAGCCCCCTCACTCCTATATAAACCCATCTTCACTCCTTCATTTTCACACAACCTAAACACCACTTCTCCCCCTTTTTGGCCGAATACAAAGCCATTCCATTCTTTCTCATTTCTTCTTCTTCTACTCTCTTCTTTCTTCTTTTGCTCGAGGACGAGCAAACCTTTTAAGTTTGGTGTGGTAAAAGCATTGCTTTTTGTTTTTCCATAACCATTTATGGCATCCAAGGCCGGAGAAACCTCTAGAAAGAGGAAAGGGAAGGCAAAAGCTTCTACCTCCGAGTCATGGGAGATGGAGAGATTCATCTCAAGGGTGCATCAAGACCACTTCTATGAAGTTGTGGCCTTGAAGAAGGTGATCCCCGAGGTCCCTTTCAAACTCAAAAAGAGTGAATATCCGGAGATCCGACATGAGATCCGAAGAAGAGGTTGGGAAGTTCTTACCAACCCCATTCAACAAGTCGGAATCTTAATGGTTCAAGAGTTCTATGCCAATGCATGGATCACCAAGAACCATGATCAAAGTGTGAACCAGGACCCGAAGAATTGGCTTACTATGGTTCGGGGGAAATACTTGGATTTTAGTCCGGAAAATGTAAGGTTGGCATTCAACTTGCCTATGATGCAAGGAGATGAACATCCTTACACTAGAAGGGTCAACTTTGATCAAAGGTTGGACAAAGTCCTCACAGTCATATGTGAAGAGGGCGCCCAATGGAAGAGAGATTCAAGAGGGAAGCCGGTTCAACTGAGAAGGCATGACCTCAAGCCTGTGGCTAGGGGATGGTTGGAGTTCATCCAACGCTCAATCATTCCCACTAGCAACCGGTCCGAAGTTACTATAGACCGAGCTATCATGATTCATAGCATCATGATTGGAGAAGAAATAGAAGTTCATGAGGTTATATCCCAAGAACTTTATAAGGTGGCGGACAAGTCCTCTACCTTGGCAAGGTTAGCCTTTCCTCATCTCATTTGTCACCTTTGTTATTCAGTTGGAGTTGACATAGAGGGAGACATCCCCATTGATGAGGACAAGCCCATCACTAAGAAGAGGATGGAGCAAACAAGAGACCCCTCTCATCATCAAATCCCTGAGATGCCTCAAGGGATGCACTTTCCTCCACAAAACTATTGGGAGCAACTAAACACCTCCCTAGGAGAATTGAGTTCCAACATGGGACAACTAAAGGTGGAGCACCAAGAACATTCCATTCTCCTCCATGAAATAAGAGAAGATCAAAGAATCATGAGAGAGGAGCAGCAAAGACAAGGAAGAGACATTGAGGAGCTCAAGCACTCCATAGGATCTTCAAGAGGAAGAACAAGCCGCCATCACTAAGGTGGACCCGTTCTTTAATTTCCTTGTTCTTTATTTTCTGTTTTTCGAATTTTTAGTACTTATGTTTATCTATGTTTGTGTCTTGTGATCATTAGTGTTTTATTGTCTATGCCTTAAAGTTATGAATGTCCTATGAATCCATCACCTTTCTTGAATGAAAAATGTTCTTAATTGAAAAAGAGAAGAATTGCATGAATTTTGAATTTTATAACAGTTTAAATTATTTTGATGTGGTGGCAATACTTTTGCTTTCTGAATGTATGCTTGAACAGTGCATATGTCTTTTGAATTTGTGGTTCATGAATGTTGGCTCTTGAAAGAATGATGAAAAAGGAGACATGTTACTGAGGATCTGAAAAATCATAAAAATGATTCTTGAAGCAAGAAAAAGCAATGAATACAAAAAAAAATCGAAAAAAAGAGAAAGAAAAAGAAAGAGAAAAAGAAAAAAAAGAGAGAAAAAGAAAGAAATAAAGTTGTGATCCAAGGCAAAAAGAGTGTGCTTAAGAACCCTGGACACCTCTAATTGGGGACTCTAGCAAAGCTGAGTCACAATCTGAAAAGGTTCACCCAATTATGTGTCTGTGGCATGTATGTATCCGGTGGTAATACTGGAAGACAGAGTGCTTTGGGCCACGGCCAAGACTCAAGAAGTAGCTATGCTCAAGAATCATCATACTTAACTAGGAGAATCAATGACATTATCTGGATTCTGAGTTCCTAAAGAAGCCAATCATTCTGAATTTCAAAGGATAGAGTGAGATGCCAAAACTATTCAGAGGCAAAAAGCTAAAAGCCCCGCTCATCTAATTAATACTGATCTTCATAGATGTTTTTGGAATTCATTGCATATTCTCTTCTTTTTATCTTATTTGATTCTCAGTTGCTTGAGGACAAGCAACAATTTAAGTTTGGTGTTGTGATGAGCGGATAATTTGTACGCTTTTTGGCATTGTTTTTAGTATGTTTTTAGTATGATCTAGTTAGTTTTTAGTATATTTTTATTAGTTTTTAGTTAAAATTCACTTTTCTGGGCTTTGCTATGAGTTTGTGTGTTTTTCTGTGATTTCAGGTATTTTCTGGCTGAAATTGAGGGACCTGAGCAAAAATCTGATTCAGAGACTAAAAAGGACTGCAGATGCTATTGGATTCTGACCTCCCTGCACTCGAAGTGGATTTTCTGGAGCTACCGAAGCCTAATTGGCGCGCTCTCAACGGCGTTGGAAAGTAGACATCCTGGGCTTTCCAACAATATATGATAGTCCATACTTTGCCCAAGATTTGATGGCCCAAACCGGCGTTCAAAGTCACCCTCAGAATTCCCAGCGTTAAACGCCGGAACTGGCACAAGGATGGGAGTTAAACGCCCAAACTGGCATAAAAGCTGGCGTTTAACTCCAAGAAGAGTCTCTACACGAAAATGCTTCAATGCTCAGCCCAAGCACACACCAAGTGGGCCCGGAAGTGGATTTTTATGTCATTTACTCATCTCTGTAAACCCTAGGCTACTAGTTCTCTATAAGTAGGACCTTTTACTATTGTATTGAGTTATCGGGGTAGTTATCTTTGTTTTGATGCTATCTTAGATCATTGGGAGGCTGGCCATTCGGCCATGCCTAGACCTTGTTCTTATGTATTTTCAACGGTGGAGTTTCTACACACCATAGATTAAGGTGTGGAGCTCTGCTGTACCTCGAGTATTAATGCAATTACTATTGTTCTTCTATTCAATTCCGCTTGTTCTTGTTCTAAGATATCACTTGTTCTTCAACTTGATGAATGTGATGATCCGTGACACTCATCATCATTCTCACCTATGAACGCGTGCCTGACAACCACCTACGTTCTACCTTAGATTGGGTGGATATCTCTTGGATTCCTGAAACACGACGCATGGTTGATCGCCTGACAGCCGAGCGCTTGCCTGACAACCGAGCCAGCCATTCCGTGAGATCAGAGTCTTCGTGGTATAGGCTAGAACTGATGGCGGCATTCAAGAGAATCCGGAAGGTCTAACCTTGTCTGTGGTATTCTGAGTAGGATTCAATGATTGAATGACTGTGACGAGCTTCAAACTCCTGAAGGCGGGGCGTTAGTGACAGACGCAAAAGAATCACTGGATTCTATTCCGGCCTGATTGAGAACCGACAGATGGATAGCCGTGCCGTGACAGGATGCGTTGAACATTTCCACTAAGAGGATGGGAGGTAGCCACTGACAACGGTGAAACCCTTGCATAAGCTTGCCATGGAAAGGAGTAAGAAGGATTGGATGAAGACAGTAGGAAAGCAGAGAGACGGAAGGGACAAGCATCTTCATACGCTTATCTGAAATTCCCACCAATGAATTACATAAGTATCTCTATCTTTATCTTTATGTTTCATTCGTATATCACCCATATCCATTTGAGTTTGCCTGACTAAGATTTACAACGTGACCATAGCTTGCTTCATATCAACAATCTCTGTGGGATCGACCCTTACTCGCGTAAGGTTTATTACTTGGACGACCCAGTACACTTGCTGGTTAGTTGTGCGAAGTTGTGTTTATGCCATGGTATTGAACACCAAGTTTTTGGATTCATTACCGGGGATTATTTGATTTGTGAAAAGTATTGATCACAATTTCGTGCACCAATATGACATGCACCAAATTTTCTTTTCTCTGTCCTAACACTGGCCCAACTACAAAATCAGATGCATCACACATCAGTTCGAATGGCAAATTCCAATCAGGTGGGGTGATAATAGGAGCTGAGGATAGCTTATTTTTCAAGTTTTCAAATGCAAGCATGCACTTCTCATCAAAGATAAATGGTGTATCAGACATAAGGAGATTGCTTAAGGGCTTGGCTATCTTTGAAAAATCTTTAATAAATCTTATGTAGAAGCCAACATGCCCCAAAAAGCTTCTAATTTCCTTGACATCACTTGGTGGAGGTAATTTTTCAATTAGCTCCACCTTAGCTCTGTCCACCTCAATACCTTGGTTAGAAACTTTATGGCCAAGGACTATTCCATCTGTTACCATAAAGTGGCATTTTTCCCAATTCAAGACCAAATTGGTCTCTTGACATCTTTTTAATACCAAGGCAAGATGATTTAGGCAATTAGGAAAGGAATCTCCGAATACTGAAAATTCATCCATGAAAACTTCAATGAACTTCTCTATCATATCCGAGAAAATGGAAAGCATGCAGCGTTAAAAAGTTGCAGGTGCATTACATAGCCCAAATGGCATGCACCTATAGGCAAACACTCCATATGGGCAAGTGATAAACCACTATTTTATGGCATCGTGTGTACGCATAATACTCGCACGATGCTCGAACAAAAATATTTTCATTCTGGTTTGGCATCATGGGTATACACGATACTTGCACGATGCTTGCACAAAAATATTTTCACTCTGGTTTTGGATCGTGCGTACACATGATAGTTGCATGATGCTTGTACAAAAACATTTTCATTTTGGTTTGGCATCGTGCGTACGCATGCTTCATGCGTACGCATGATATGGCAAGTTTTGGAGAATGATGTGTACACATGGGTCATGCGTACGCATGATTGCACTTAGCAATCTTTGTTCTTTTTCATCAAATTAAACATTGTGAGCACATAACAAACAACCAAAACAATGTCAAACACTTCCAAATCTTAATTTCACTAAGAAAATCTAAGAAATGCAACTAAGACGAAATAGAAAACTTGTAATGAACTATATACAAAGAGGAAAACTAGAAGATCATATCATGGTGGGGGTGTCTTTCACCCAACACTTTTCTTTAATGTCCTTAAGTTTAATGGGCATGAAGCTCAATCCTTTGCACTGGGTCGATCTTCCAAGAGGAGCACCTCAAATTCCTTGTTGTTCTTAGGTTGGCATAGTGGTATAGCTTGAGTCGATAACCATACGCCCTAAAGGTATTCTCATTTGATGGATAACGCAGATGAACCACACAAATAGGACTTAACCTTTCCCACTTTGTATGGGCCATCCTACCTTGATCTTAGCTTTTCTGGCATTAACCTCAACCTTGAATTATAAAGTAACACCAAATCACCACTTCTGAATTGCTTTTGTCAGATGTTCTGATCATGTACTGCATTGGTTTTCTCATTATAGATCCTGGAATTCTCATGTGCCTCTAGTCTTAGGCATTCTAGTTCCTCCAATTACAATTTTCTCTCCACACTTGCCTTCTACATGCCCATATTGCACTCTTTTACCACCCAGTAGGCCTTGTGCTCAATTTCAACAAAAAGATGGTAACCTTTACCATAAATCAACCGAAACGAGCTCATTCTGATTGATGTCTTGTATGCAGTTTGGTAGGCCCACAATGCATCTCCTAGCCTTGCACTCTAATTTTTCCTTTGTGGTTTTGCCTTCTTTTCCAGAATCCTCTTGATTTCACAGTTTGAAACCTCAACTTGGCCATTTATATGAGGTTGACAAGTAGTAGCAACTTTATGAATCACACCATACTTCCTCATCAATGCCTCCAACTTCCTATTACAAAAATGAGTTCTTTGGTCACTCACGATTGCTCGTGGCAACCCATAACGACAAATGAGGTTGTTCCTCACAAAGGAAACAACCGTGTTTGTAAGAACCGGAGTTTTACGTAAAACTGCTTTAATAAAATAATAACTTTAAATGGCCCGGGATTGGTTCAAAAATAGAGAAATGATATTTTGAAGCTAAAAAGGTGAAATTTGAATTCAATGAATTTTTTCTAAGTTGGAAAATGTAACTTTTGCGAAATAATTTTGTAAAAATGTGTACTGGTGCTTAAGTCGGTAGTGTTGGCTTTAGTCTAATCGGTACCATATTTTAAGAAAAATAATATTTCAAAAATTGAATTTATTGTTTTAAAAGGACAAAAATAATTTAGAATTAAAAACTGGACCCTAATCTTAAAGATTTTAGCCCAAAGTGGGCCAAACGGACCTAAAACACTAACGAGTTGGACCGGACCTATGTTGGGCCCAAGCCCAACATATATAAGATCTTTAATGAGGATTTATATCCTCATTTTAGCACCAAAGAGAGAGAGAGAGAGAAACGCGGATTGAGAGAGAGGGGAGGGTGGTACTATTCATTACCATCTTCCGGGAGCCATAACTTGAGCTACGGAACTCAGATTGACGAGCCATTTGTAGTCACATGAAGCTCTCGTCGAGGTCTTCGTTTCTAGCTGGCCATTTTTGGTAACAGATTACAAGTTCCAGTTTCTTGCCCTAGCTTTTGTTCCTTTTTTGTTACAATTTTTGAATAGATTTTGTGATTTTGTTTGTTTAGGAGTGATCTAGCATTGGTATATTGTTAGGTTTTGTCCCTAATCTTGTTGGATAAGGTAAAGTCTCACTAAACCCTTGTGTTTATTTATGATTTAATTACTCTGCAGGTCCCTATAGTTTCACCGAATTTTCAATTAGGTCCCTATACTTTTTTCTTATTAATTGGTTCCCTATACGTTAAATTTCTTTTCAATTAAGTCCCTACCTTGAGAATAAAATTTAAGATAATCGAATATTCTTGGTAAAAAATGAAATTCTCTTTTTTGAGATAAGGAACCTCATTTAAGACACTTCTATATTTCAAAAATTACAAAAGACCCTTTTCATTTCACCCCCACAAACGCATCCCTACCCCTAACCTCTTCACCGAGCTCTTTTCGGATCTGCCGCACGGTCCTGTCTCGCCGCGCCTCCACCTCTTGGCATCCCTCTCGTGCCTCATCCCTTGTATTCTGCTTGTTCTCTCATTTCTAGTGTGCTAAACTGCTCGTATTCTGCTCGCCGCATGGTGTACGAAATTGTAATGCCAATATCAAAATCAAGATTTCTTATAATTTCGTACCACTAACCAGCAAGTGCACTGGGTCGTCCAAGTAATACCTTACGTGAGTAAAGGTTGATCCCACGGAGATTATTGGTTTGAAGCAAGCTATGTTTATTTTATTATTCTTAGTCAGGATATCAATTATAATTATCAGTTTTAATTATTAAAAAAATAAAAGAGTGTGAAATAATTACTTGTTGTGCAGTAATGGAGAATATGTTGGGGTTTTGGAGATGCTTTGTCCTCTGAATCCCTGCAACATAATGCTTACTTACTTTCATAAATTCAAGGCTCCTTCCATGGCAAGCTGTATGTAAGGAATCACCATTGTCAATGGCTACTTCCCATTCTCTCAGTGAAAATGGTCCAAATGCTCTGTCACAGCACGACTAATCATTTGTTGGTTCTCGATCATGTCGGAATAAGATCCATTGATCCTTTTGCGTTTGTCATCATGCCCAACACTCGCGAGTTTGAAGCTCGTCACAGCCATCCAATCCCAGAATCCTACTCGGAATACCACAGACAAGGTTTAGACTTTCCGGATTCTCATGAATGCCGCCATCAATCTAGCTTATACCACGAAGATTCTGATTAAGGAATCTAAGAGATACTCATTCAATCTAATGTAGAACAGAGGTGGTTGTCAGGCACACGTTCATGGATTGAGGAAGGTGATGAGTGTCACGGATCATCACCTTCTCCATAATTAAGTGCGAATGAACATCTTAGATAGGAACACGCATGTTTGAAAGGAAAACAGAAATAATTGCATTAATTCATCGAGACGCTGTAGAGCTCCTCACCCCCAACAATGGAGTTTAGAGACTCATGCCGTCAAAGAGTATAAAATTCAGATCTAAAAATGTCATGAGATACAAAATAAATCTCTAAAAGTTGTTTAAATACTAAACTAGTAACCTAGGTTTATAGAAAATGAGTAAACTAAGATAATTGGTGCAGAGATCCACTTCTAGGGCCCACTTGGTGTGTGCCGGGGCTGAGACTTAAGCTTCTCACGTGCCTGGGCTGTTTCTGGAGTTGAACGCCAGGTTGTCACGCATTTTTGGCGTTCAACTCTGGTCCATAACGTGTCTCTGGCGCTGAACGCCAGACTACAACATGGAACTGGCGTTGAACGCCAGTTTACATCATCTATCTTCGCGCAAAGTATGGACTATTATATATTGCTGGAAAGCCCTGGATGTCTACTTTCCAACCCAATTGAGAGCGCGCCAATTGGACTCTTGTAGCTCCAAAAAATCTATTCCGAGTGCAGGGAGGTCAGAATCCAACAGCATCAGCAGTCCTTTTTCAGCCTAAATCAGATTTTTGCTCAGCTCCCTCAATTTGAGCCAGAAAATACCTGAAATCACAGAAAAACACACAAACTCATAGTAAAGTCTAGAAATATGATTTTTGCCTAAAAACTAATAATATTCTACTAAAAACTAATTAAAACATACTAAAATCTACATGTAATTACCCCCAAAAAGCGTATAAAATATCCGCTCATCACAACACCAAACTTAAACTGTTGCTTGTCCCCAAGTAACTAGACAAATAAAATAGGATAAAAAGAAATTAAGAAGCAATAATATCTCGGAGTTTTAAGTGAAGCCCAGATTCTAATTAGATGAGCGGGGCTAGTAGCTTTTTGCCTCCAAACAGTTTTGACATCTCACTTTATCCTTTGAAATTCAGAATGGTTGGCATCCATAGGAACTCAGAGTTCAGATAGTGTTATTAATTCTCCTAGTTTAGCATGTTGATTCTTGAACACAGCTACTTTTATGAGTCTTGGCCGTGGCCCTAAGCACTTTGTTTTCCAGTATTACCACCGGATACATAAATGCCACAGACACATAACTGGGTGAACCTTTTCAGATTGTGACTTAGCTTTGCTAAAGTCCCCAATTGGAGGTGTCCAGAGCTCTTAAGCACACTCTTTTTGCTTTGGATCACGACTTTAACCACTCAGTCTCAAGTTCTTCACTTAGACCTACATGCCACAAGCACATGGTTAGGGATAGCTTGGTTTAGCCACTTAGGCCTGGATTTTATTTCCTTGGGCCCTCCTATCCATTGATGCTCAACGCCTTGTGAAGGTTGTGGTAGGCTTAGAGAAGGGGGGTTGAATCTATGCCTTCCTTTTCAGTTGCTGTTTTGACCCTCTTTTTGCAAAGTTACAAATCTGATTCTGTTTGAACTTAGCAGCGGAAATTTATGAGACAATTTACTTTTGTCTCATGAATATCAGAAAACAGAACATGACAGAGAAGAAAAGGTAACATCAGCATATATCCTAGTTCGGTTGCTTTGTGCTATGCAACCTACATCCAGTCTCCTCCACAACTTTGGAAGAATTTCACTATAGTTAACAGTATTACATACACCAATTTCACACTCAAGTTCTAACCTAACTTGACATTGGCTATGCTAACACCTAACTATTTACTCTTAGTGACTAAGAAAGGGATACCAAACAGGTACAAGATACAAGACACTTAACCAACCTAAAGAAATCAGAAAATAACTCTAGGCTTTTCTCTCAAGTGTATCACTCAGCCTTTTTCCACTCATGGCTTTTACTTGAGCATTCTCACAATGCCTTTTCTCACAAGAAATTACAGAAAGATAAACTTGGAAAAGTACATTACAATCAGTAAAACATGAAGGAGATTGACTTCATCAACAGCCTCTGTGCTATGCGAAAAACCAGATTAGCAAGCCTCTGATTCAGTTCTTCATACTGGCGGAATGCACCTTTGAATAGGTTACACTATCCAGTTAGTAGAACTTCTTCAAAGAGCTTTCTCAGAACAAACACCTCAAGTTCACTGGTTATCTCTCCTTTTTTTTTTCGAATGAGCAGCAAGCTTCTTTTATCTCCCTGCATGTTGCTCGGTTCTGCTTCCAAGGTCAACACCTTGAGCCATGAGCTTCACCAACCCACTGTTTCACTTTTTCCCATTAATCCTCACAATGGGAACTTTGCTTCTGACTTCTCCAACTTGTCCGAAAGCCAAGAAGGAGTAACCGAAAATGTCTTCCAATGGTCAACCAAATCTGAACCATAGAGATGCAACTTGGTCCCCAAGAATCTCTTGTGACCGTGGATTTGTAGCAGTGAAGAACAGAGTTCAACTTTTTCTTTGAATGCCATTTTCGGATAGAACAGAGAGTAGGGAAGAAAGGTTGAAGATCTGATGCATGCAAGACAAGATGGATTACCTTTCTTAAGCTTGATTTGTATTAGATTTTCTGCTTTAGCTTCTGTGCTTCAAGCTTTAACCTTTCTCCTTTTTGCTTCTTTGGTGTTTAGTTTGGTGAAGAAGCTCTTTCTCTTTCTTACTTTTCTGAATGTTTGATTTGACTTGATTTGAGAGAGGGGAACGTTGCTTTGGTTGGAGCAATATGGTGGGAATTGAAAATCAAATCGGGCTTGGATCGGTTTGGTTTATGTAACCCGTTTGGCCCATCTGATTTCTTTGGCTTCTATCTTTTGCTTTTGTTTGGGCTTTACCCATCAGCCTTGCTATATTGTCTTTATACCATTTTGGGCTGCTTGGATGAATTTGGCCTGCAACATGAAATAAATAATTAGTATTATGCCATTAAAATTTGATCAACACTAATTATTTATTTTGCCCAAAAATAATGTTTGTCATCACTTAATTAATTTAGTTAATTTCTTAACTCAACAATCTCCCCCTTGATGACAAACATGATTTAAGCAATAATCAAAAGGAAGTGAATTTTAGTAAGGTTTAGAAAACTCCCTTTGATATTTTTCATTTGCTTTTATATTGCTCCCCCTTTCCTTTTCAGTATTAGCTCCCCCTGGATTTATGCTTTCCTCTTTGTCCCTGTTTCACATTATACTTAAAGAAAGCACAATAAAGGGCTATGTACAATATATCTTGTATAAGGAGTATCAACTTAGCAACATTACATAATCAGCCCAATCATCACGCTAATACCATCAAACAGATTCAGCATGTGAGAGCAAGTATTAATGCAGCAAAAATTCAACATGCAAACCTATCTTCCTATTGCTAAACATGCAAACCTATCTTATCCTATTGCTTCCTATTTGCTATTACTCCCCCTTTTGTCATCAAGGGTGGATAATAAAATAGAACAACAAAAAATCTTGTATCCTGCAGAAAAGGAGTTAGAGCACGGATCAAAGTACTAACTAAACTGTCAAAAGTGCAGCAATATTAAGAGTTATTACAGTCATCCAAAAAGAAACAGTTCAACTAGTTGCAAAAAAAATTAAATAGAGTTCATGAGATAAAAAGGCAGTTTTCATCCCAAAAAGAGAGCAGCAGCAGCAGTTTTCATGAGACAAATCTTAGGCATCAGAACCATCCCCCTCCGAAGCAGTTTCCTCTTCAACATCGGTGGCAAAGTCTTCATCATTATTAATGTTATCAATGAAGGTCATAAGCACAGCCACCCTATCCCTTGATTTCTTCAGAAAGTTCTCATGCTTGCTAGCTAGTTTCCTTTGCTCCTTGCTCATGGCAATAAAGTGATTTGATTGGGAGACAAACTCTTGAGCAACATCCTTAACCACATTTAGCAGAGCCGATTTCTTTCCGGTGGAGATGGACGTTCCCTCTGTGGAAGGAGCAGGAGAATCCTCAGGGACAAAATCATCATCTTCATCATCTAAGACAACTCTTTCAGATCTAGTGGGTCCTTTGTTCTGTTTCACTAAACCACCTCCCTTTAGATATGAATGTCTATTTTCATATTTCTCATTTGTCAAGTCAACACCAAAATACTCAAAAATACAAGTTAGAAACATGCCATAAGGAAGAGCTTTGTCCTTTTCACTTCTAACAGAATCAAACATGTATCTAACCATCAAATATGCAAATGAAATTTCAGTTTTGGTGAGAATGGCATATAAAACAAGAGTGTCAGTGTATGAAACCCTTTGATATGAACCACTTTGAGGAAGTATAATGTGGTTGACCATTCGGTGCAACTGAGCACGTTCATATCCTAGGGCTTTGTGTGTGGGTGTAATGCCATCTATTAAGGAAACATGTTCACAAATACTAGCCAGGGCATCATTGTAAGAAACACCAACTCCTTCATCCCACTTAACTGACGTGTATGCACAAGGCCCAACATCAGTATAATTCAAAGCTTCACTGATGGTCTCATTGTTTAAAATGATATCTCGGCCCTTGACATACGAATGAGCGGTGCCTTCATGATAGGTCATGTTTGCATAAAACTCTTTGACCAACAATGGATAAACAGGTTTTTTGATGTCAAAAAGGTGATTCCAGTTCAGAAAAATTAAGTTGTCAACAAAAGGAAAACCTTTTCTTTTCAAAGATGGCAGATCAGCGAGAAATGAAGAGCATAGGGTACGATACTGGATGACTCCCTCATAAAAATCATTATTCATGGCAGATTTGAATCTATAGGGATTATAGTTTGAATGAGCGGTCATAAAATGGGCTTTGTGATCAAATGGTCCAATTTATGGTTCTTTAACATTTTTGAGAGGGACTCGAGTGTTACCTCTCTGTAAACGCACAGGAACTGATCTTGCCCTGGGTTGTTGTGGCTCAGGAACAGGTTCCTCCATCGCCTGACGCTTCCCTTTGGATGAGGATGGCTTTGAAGAGCCGGGTTTTGAAGAGGCAGGTTTGGAAGGCGTCGCCTTTGGTGGTGGAGTTGGTTTGGCCGAGGCAGGGAACCTTGGAGTGTTCTTGGATCGAGCCATGGGGTCACAGTGAGGAGGAGAGGTAGGAGGAGAAGGAGAAGGAGAAGGGGTAAAGGTCCGGTCTTGAGAGCGAGTGGAAGGCTTTGTGGGTAGCTTGTAAATCTTCTCACGAGGAGCCCTTGTAGCAATGGTTTTCTTCCTCATTTGGTTAGTTTCAATCTTTTGAGGGAAGGCAAGCAGTAAAGTGAGTGGGAAGAAACCGAAGAGTGTGTGGAGAAGTTATGGAGGGAAGAGAGGGAGTGTTGGTAACCGTACCCAAAAGCAAATTTCCAAAACCATGCAACTGCATCACCATTTGAAAAGACTTGAAAAGACATGACCTCATAAAAGAAAGATTTGATTTGGTTTGAAAATTAATTTTAAATTTTCAAAGTCTTTGAAAAACAAATCACATTGAAAATCCCTTTTGGACAAAAATGAACGCACAGGCCACTAAAATTTTAACAAAAAATTTGTAACATTCATGTTTGGGCCTTGAAGTGATTTGGATTTAATGAACCACATTTGGACCACTCTTGATCTGAATATTTGAGTTGGCCCGGATTGAGTTTCACTTGAAACAAGCCTAGATCACGCTGACTTGAAGAAAATTTTCATAGCCTGCCCAGAATTGTCTCATACCTGTTCATGAGACAAAAAGCTCCAGCAAATACATCAGTACTTTTCAAATAAGGAATCATAACTCAAAATTCCTAGACAAGTCCTAAGCATGCAGAATCTATCCTCAGCTAATGGTTTTGTAAAAATATCTGCTAATTGCTCCTCTGATTTGACAAATTGAATGCAAATATCCCCTTTTTGGACATGTTCTCTTATTGAGTGAAATTTTACTTCAATATGCTTAGTTCTAGAGTGCAAAACTGGATTTTTAGAAATATTGATGGCACTCATATTATCACACATTAAGGGAATATTTTCAGCATTTAACTTGTAATCAGCAAGCTGTGTTTTTAACCATAAAAGCTGAGAACAACAAGAAGAAGCAGCTATATACTCAGCCTCTGCAGTGGATAAGGCCACTGTTGGTTGCTTCTTACTTGACCAAACATTTAAGGACTTTCCAAGGAAGCAACATAAACCAGAAGTGCTCCTTCTATCTATTCTGTCACCAGCAAAATCTGCATCACAATAACCAACTACAAAAAAATCATCAATCTTAGGATACCAAAGACCAAAATTGGATGTGCCATGAATATATCTAATGATCCTTTTAACCGTAGAAAGATGTGACTCTTTAGGTTTGGATTGGAACCTAGAACACAATCCAACACTTTGCACAATATCGGGTCTAGAGGAAGTTAGATACATAAGAGAACCTATCATCCCTCTATACCTAGTCTCATCAACATCTTTCTCAGTTTCTCCCTTATCTAATTTGGAATTAGGATGCATGGGAGTTCCCATGGGTTTGGCATTTTCCATACCAAATTTCTTAACTAATTCCTTGGCATACTTTTCTTGATGAATGAAAATACCGTTTTCAGTTTGTTTAATTTGCAGCCCAAGGAAAAAATTAAGTTCACCCATCATACTCATGTCAAATTCGCTTGTCATGAGCTTTCCAAATTCAGTACAAAGGGATTCATTTGCTGATCCAAAAATAATGTCATCAACATATATTTGGACTAAAATAAAAGAATCATTAGAGTTCTTGATAAATAGAGTTGTATCAGTGGTGCCTCTGTGAAAACCATTTTTCAAAAGAAAAGAGCTAAGTCTCTCATACCAAGCTCTAGGAGCTTGTCTTAAACCATAGAGAGCTTTAGAAAATTTAAAAACATGATTAGAATGCTCTTTATTTTCAAAATCAGGGGGCTGCTCCACATATACCTCTCTATCTATCACACCATTCAAAAATGCACATTTCACATCCATTTGGTATAGTTTAAAACCACAAAATGCAGCATAGGCTAAGAGAAGTCTTATGGCTTCCATTCGGGCAACAGGGGCAAAGGATTCATCAAAGTCTATTCCTTCTTCTTGGTCATATCCTTGTGCCACTAGTCTTGCCTTGTTTCTTGCAATGCTACCATCTTCTCCTAACTTGTTCCGAAATATCCACTTGGTGCCGGCCACTTTCTTTCCACTTGGCCTTGGAACCAAAGTCCACACTTGGTTCTTTTCAAACTCAAGAAGCTCATCCTCCATAGCTTTAACCCAAGAGGGGTCATTTAGTGCTTCCTTGACGTTTTGAGGCTCTATTTGTGAAAGAAGGGCAATGTTTGAACCTTCATTTGCCTTTCTAGTGGAAGACCTAGTTTGCACTCCATGAGAGACGTCCCCAATGACAAATTCCTCAGGATAATTCTTCAAGAATCTCCATTCACGAGGTTTGGTGGACTTGGATGCGAATTCAGTCACCAAGGGATTCTGTGAGCTACTGTCTGCAGAATTTCCTTCAGATTCATGAGACAAAATAGAATTGTCTCTTGATTTTTCAACATTTGCTGTTTCTGGTTCAGCTTGTCCAGAATTTTCTTTTTCATGATTCTGAGCTGTTTCATCCTCCATTTGAGCCTGATTTCCTGCATCACCATCTTCCAAAATGCTTTGCACCAAGTTAGTATTACAGAATGTAACATGTATGGACTCTTCAATAATTCTAGCATCTTGATGATAAACCCTATATGCTTTACTAGTTGTGGAATATCCTACAAATAAGCACTCATAAGCCTTTGGATCAAATTTTCCCAAATTTTCTTTGTTATTTAGAACAAAACATTTGCATCCAAAGATGTGCAAGTAATCTAAGTTTGGTGGGTAGCCTTTCCAAAGTTCATAAGGGGTTTTCTTTAAAAATTTCCTTATGATTGTTCTATTTAAAATGTGGCAAGCTGTGTTAACCGCTTCAGCCCAAAGGAATTTTGGAAAATTACTCTCACAAAGCATGGCTCTTGTCATCTCTTGTATGCTTCTATTTCTTCTTTCCACAACACCATTTTGTTGTAGTGTTCTTGGACAAGAGAAGTTGTGAGATATTCCAAATTCCTCACAAAAGGATTCAAACAAATTATTTTCAAATTCAGTTCCATGATCGCTTCTTATAGAAGAGATTTTCAAATCCTTTTCATTTTGAATTTTCTTACAAAAAGGTTCAAATACCGAAAAGGCTTCATTTTTGTGTGCAAGAAATAAAACCCAGCCAAACCTAGTGTAGTCATCCACAATTACTAAACCATAATGTTTACCACCTAGGCTTTGAGTTCTTGTTGGACCAAATAAATCAATGTGTAGCAACTCAAGTGGTCTTTTAGTAGAGATGTCTTCCTTTGGTTTAAAAGAACTTTTTGTTTGTTTTTCCATTTGGCAAGCATCACAAGTGATGTCTTTGTCAAACTTAATCAAAGGAAGACCTCTTACTAACTCTTTCTTTACAAGTTTGTTTATTTGAAACATACTTGCATGGCCCAATCTCTTGTGCCACAACCACTTTTCAGATTCTTTAGAGTGAAGACAAGCTACATTTTGATCCTTTTGTTCATCAAGAGTAAGTCCATACATATTATTGAAACGCTTGGAAACAAAAATCACTTCATTTGTTTTTTCATTAACAACACAGCATTCAAGTCTTTTGAAAACAACTAAATATCCTAAATCACACAGTTGGCTAATACTCAAAAGATTGTGCTTTAAACCACAAACTAAAAGCACATCATCAATGAAAGTAGATTGCTCATTACCTACTTTTCCAACTGCAATGATTTTACCTTTGCCATCATCTCCAAAGGTCACAAAACCTCCGTCATACTTATTTAGTTTGATGAAGTAGGTTGACCTTCCAGTCATGTGCCTTGAACATCCACTATCCATGTACCACATGTCCTTTTTGTTCTTGGATGCTAGGCAAATCTGCATGATGAGTTTCAGGTAGCCTTAGGTATCCAAATTAATTTGGATCCTTTGAAGTTAATCCATCTTGGTTGCCCAAGTGCATTGAAATCACAAACAACATTGTAGACCATGTTTCCTACAACTCTCTTTTCAATGAAGCATTGTGCATATAAGTGACCAATTTTTTTGCAATTAACACAATGATTTTCTGGTGTGTGCCGCTGAAATTGAGATGAGTTATATTGCTTGAAATGATTAAATGGTTGGAATTTTCTGGTTTTTGGAGGAGAAGCATTTCTTTTGATAAACTGATTTTTGTTATAATTATTCCTCTTTGCAAAAATGTTTTCACCATAATTTTTTTTGAATATTTTTACCTTTCGAAAATGAGATTTTGTTGTAAAATGGTGGTTTCTTGAAAGCATCCTCATTTTTCGAAATGTAACCCAAACCTGGCCGATTTGAACTCGGTTCAGTTTTTTTTGAATGCTCAGTTTCACTTGTGTATACTTCATCAAAATTTTTTTTAAATGTTGCAGCATTTTCAACACCAACTTTGTTTGGTATAGTTTTGGTATTTGATGAAGAAGCCACAAACTTTATAGAGGAAATATTAGAAACTGCTTCTTCCTTGGCTATGTAGCCTAAACCAGATTTTTCAAACAATGGTTTTTGACTTGCAAGTAATTTGTCCAAGTTACTAGAACCTTGAGCAAATTTTGCTAAGTCACCATTCAGCCTTTTAATTTTGTCATTTAATCTTTCATTTTCAGCAATTAACTCATGTGAGGGATCCACAATGTGCTTTCCTTTTAATTTTTCAACTTCAGATTTTTGAAATCTGTTTTCTTCAATGATGTCTAAAGCACATTCAGTTTCCTTCACTTTTTCTTTTAAAAACTCATTTTCAGCTCTTAACACATCTCTTTCAGATCTGCATTCATTGTATTTGTCAAGCAGTTTTGAGGTGTTTAAGGTAAGATCATCAATAATAGCATGCAAGTCCTCAATGGTCAAATCATAATAGTTTACCTCATCAAGATTGTTGTTTCCAGCCATGAAACAGTCCTTGTCATCTCCTTCAGATTCTTCTTCTTCATTTGAGTCATTCTCAAGATCCTCCCAAGCTGCCATGAGTACTCTCTTCCTTTCCTTCTTTCCTTTTTCCTCCTTTTTGAGCTTTGGACAGTTTGATTTGAAGTGTCCAGCCTCCTTGTAATGATGACATGTCACCTTGCTCAAGTCTATCTTGTGCTCCTTTGAACTTGAGCCCTTGTATTTGCCTTTACTCTTCAACATCCTTCTAAATCTCCTAGCAAAAAACAAAAGCTCGTCATCTGAAATACCATCACTTGACTCACTCTCTTTCGGTTCTATTTGTGACTTAAGGGCTATTCCTTTTTTCTTTGAGTCTATGTTTGTGTGTGTGGCTTCATAGGCAAGGAGTTTTCCTCTCAGCTCATCATAGGTTATTGGACTTATGTTGTTACTCTCGGTTAGGACAGTGGCAGTGTTTTCCCACTCTTTTGTGAGGCTTCTAAGGAGTTTTCTCACCAAGGTTTGTTCTGCATAGTTTCTACCCATAGCATCAAGGTTGTTGATTATGATTGAGAATCTCTCAAATGCTTCATCAATGCTTTCTCCATCCTTCATGCTAAACATCTCGTACTCTTTTCGTAGCATATCAATCCTCGTTTCTTTGACTTGTTTGGTGCCTTCATGTGTAACCTGGAGTTTTTCTCAGATTTCTTTGGCTGTCTTGCATCTAGACACCTTCCGGTATTCTTGAAAGTTGATAGCACAATGAAGAAGGTTGATTGCTTTAGCGTTCAGCTCTATCTTCTTCTTATCATCTTCATTCCATTCAGCTTCTTCTTTTGGAGTCACCACTCAATCAGCAGTTGTTTTTGTTGGTATCTTTGGACCGCTCACAACGATCTTCCATAGGTTGTAGTTAATGGATTGGATGAAGATCCTTATCCTTTCTTTCCAGTAGGAATAGTTCTTCCCGTTGAAGAAAGGTGGTCGGTTGTTTGACTGACCTTCAGTGAGGGTGTAGGCAACTGTGGTTGTGCCCAAGTTGTTCGCCATTGGATCTTTGCTCCAAGTGGTTAAGCTTGATTCTTAAGACCTTAGCTCTTGATACCAATTGAAGGTTGTGGTAGGCTTAGAGAAGGGGGGTTGAATCTATGCCTTCCTTTTCAGTTGCTGTTTTGACCCTCTTTTTGTAAAGTTACAAATCTGATTCTGTTTGAACTTAGCAGCGGAAATTTATGAGACAATTTACTTTTGTCTCATGAATATCAGAAAACAGAACATGACAGAGAAGAAAAGGTAACACCAGCATATATCCTGGTTCGGTTGCTTTGTGCTATGCAACCTACATCCAGTCTCCTCCACAACTATGGAAGAATTTCACTATAGTTAACAGTATTACATACACCAATTTCACACTCAAGTTCTAACCTAACTTGACATTGGCTATGCTAACACCTAACTATTTACTCTTAGTGCTAACCCAACTAAGAAAGGGATACCAAACAGGTACAAGATACAAGACACTTAACCAACCTAAAGAAATCAGAAAATAACTCTAGGCTTTTCTCTCAAGTGTATCACTCAGCCTTTTTCCACTCATGGCTTTTACTTGAGCTTTCTCACAATGCCTTTTCTCACAAGAAATTACAGAAAGATAAACTTGGAAAAGTACATTACAATCAGTAAAACATGAAGGAGATTGACTTCATCAACAGCCTCTGTGCTATGCGAAAAACCAGATTAGCAAGCCTCTGATTCAGTTCTTCATACTGGCGGAATGCACCTTTGAATAGGTTACACTGTCCAGTTAGTAGAACTTCTTCAAAGAGCTTTCTCAGAACAAACACCTTAAGTTCACTGGTTATCTCTCCTTTTTTTTTTCGAATGAGCAGCAAGCTTCTTTTATCTCCTTGCATGTTGCTCGGTTCTGCTTCCAAGGTCAACACCTTGAGCCATGAGCTTCACCAACCCACTGTTTCACTTTTTTCCATTAATCCTCACAATGGGAACTTTGCTTCTGACTTCTCCAACTTGTCCGAAAGCCAAGAAGGAGTAACCGAAAATGTCTTCCAATGGTCAACCAAATCTGAACCATAGAGATGCAACTTGGTTCCCAAGATCTCTTGTGACCGTGGATTTGTAGCAGTGAAGAACAGAGTTCAACTTTTTCTTTGAATGCCATTTTCGGATAGAACAGAGAGTAGGGAAGAAAGGTTGAAGATCTGATGCATGCAAGACAAGATGGATTACCTTTCTTAAGCTTGATTTGTATTAGATTTTCTGCTTTAGCTTCTGTGCTTCAAGCTTTAACCTTTCTCTCTTTTGCTTCTTTGGTGTTTAGTTTGGTGAAGAAGCTCTTTCTCTTTCTTACTTTTCTGAATGTTTGATTTGACTTGATTTGAGAGAGGGGAACGTTGCTTTGGTTGGAGCAATATGGTGGGAATTGAAAATCAAATCGGGCTTGGATCGGTTTGGTTTATGTAACCCGTTTGGCCCATCTGATTTCTTTGGCTTCTATCTTTTGCTTTTGTTTGGGCTTTACCCATCAGCCTTGCTATATTGTCTTTATACCATTTTGGGCTGCTTGGATGAATTTGGCCTGCAACATGAAATAAATAATTAGTAATATGCCATTAAAATTTGATCAACACTAATTATTTATTTTGCCTAAAAATAATGTTTGTCATCACTTAATTAATTTAGTTAATTTCTTAACTCAACACCTTGGATCCTTTTTACCCTTGCCTTTTGGTTTAAAGGGTTATTGGCTTTTTGCTCTTGCCTTTTTCTTTCTTCTTTCTTTTATTTTTTTCGCAAATTTTTTTTCGCAAGCTTTGCTTCTACTTCACTGCTTTTTCTTGCTTCAAGAATCAATTTTATGATTTTTCAGATCATCAATAATATTTCTCTTGTTCATCATTCTTTCAAGAGCCAACAATTTTAACATTCACAAAATTCAATATCAAAAATATGCACTGTTCAAGCATTCATTCAGAAGACAAAAAGTATTTCCACCACATATAAATAATTAGAATTTTCCTTATTAAGAACTCAAAAAAATATTGCCTCTTTATTCTAAAAATCTACTATTTTGTTCATGTTTGATGATGATGAGAAAAATAAATTATAACTTAATTGGAATTAAAATCAAAGTAGAGATACTAATTACTACTACTAATATATAACTTCTAAGGTAAATTCCTAATAAGAACAGTTATCACAGAGTTAAGGCAAAGATTAGAACTCAACGACCTTTATTTTGGGAAGTGGATGTTCCTTTAGTCTGTGGGGTGCTTGGTCTTTCAAGAGATAATTTCTGATGCTTCAGTTCCTTTAAGTCACATCCTTGCTCTTCCTGTTCCCTTAGGTGCCATGATCTTGATGAGTTTTAACTCAGTGATCATGGCGAATCACACCAAACTTAGAGGTTTGCTTGTCCTCAAGCAAAAGAAAGGAAAGGAGAGGAATAGTAGGAGAGGCAAATTCAAAATTCAAAAGATATGATGAGTTGAAAAAGATATGAGAAGAAATTAAAAAGATTTGAAAAGAATTCAAAAAGATAGATGAGTTTTGAAAAAGATTTGAAAAGAAATTAAAGAAAAATCAAGAAATATGTTTAGGATTAAATTTTTTTTTTGAAATTGAAGTTGAAAGATAAGAGTTTGTGACATGTTTATGCAAGAAATCATGAATTGAAACATGAAAATTGGAAAAAATTTGAATTGAAAACGAAATTACCTCCTCCCCACAATCCTGGCGTTAAACGCCCAAACACTGCATGTTTTGGGCGTTTAACGCCCATGTGCAGCTTCTCCTGGGCGTTCAACGCCCAGCTGTTGCTTCTTTCTGGCGTTGAACGCCAGGAACTCCTTTGTCACTGGGCGTTTTTCTGAACGCCTAGGACATTATAAATCTGGCGTTAAACGCCCAGAATGTGCTTCTTTCTGGCGTTTAACGCCCAGAAGATGCTCCTTTCTGGCGTTTAACGCCCAGATGGCTATCCTAACTGGCGTTGAACACCCAGTGGATGCTTCTTTTGGGCGTTCAACGCCCAAAACAGCTCTTACTGGCTTTTTCACACCAGTGAGCTTCTTTTTTGCTGTTTTATCCTCTAAATCCTTCTGTCTGTGAACTCATGCAGTTGCCATTTTACCTTGAAGAAAATTGACATAAACCTGTAAAAATCAATTAATTAAACTTTTGTAAATGGCTGGGTTGCCTCCCAGTAAGCGCTTCTTTATTGTCTTTAGCTGGACTGTTACTGAGCTTTTATTCAAGCCTCAATTTTGAGCATTCTTGCTCAAAATTACCTTCAAGATAATGTTTGACTCTCTGTCCATTAACAATGAACTTTTTATTAGAATCATTATCCTGAAGCTCTATGTATCCATATGGTGACACACTTGTAATCACATATGGACCTTTCCACCGGGATTTCAATTTCCCGGGGAATAATCTGAGCCTAGAATTAAACAGCAGAACTTTCTGCCCTAGCTCAAAGACTCTGGATAACAGCTTCTTATCATGCCATCTTTTTGCTTTCTCTTTGTATATTTTTGCATTTTCGAAAGCATTGAGTCTAAATTCCTCTAGCTCATTTAACTGGAGCAATCGTTTTTCTCCAGCTAACTTGGCATCAAGGTTTAGAAATCTGGTTGCCCAGTAGGCTTTATGTTCCAGTTCCACTGGCAAGTGACAGGCTTTTCCATACACAAGCTGGTATGGAGAAATTCCTATAGGAGTCTTGAATGATGTTCTGTATGCCCATAGAGCATCATCCAAGCTTCTTGCCCAATCCCTTCTACTGTTAATGACAGTCTGTTCTAGGATTCTTTTAAGTTCTCTGTTAGAGACTTCAGCTTGTCCATTTGTCTATGGATGATATGGAGTGGCTAACTCCATATCGAACCAAAGCAGAGTAAAGCTGTTTATTGCAAAAATGAGTGCCCCTATCACTGATTAATACTCTAGGGGTACCAAATCTGCTGAAGATGTGTTTTTGGAGGAATTTTAGCACTGTCTTAGTGTCATTAGTGGGTGTTGCAATAGCTTCCACCCATTTGGATACATAATCCACTGCCACTAGAATATAAGTGTTTGAGTATAATGGTGGGAAAGGCCCCATGAAGTCAATACCCCATACATCAAACAACTCAATCTCTAAGATCCCTTGTTGAGGCATGACATAACTGTGAGGCAGGTTGCCAGATCTTTGGCAACTGTCACAATTAAGTACAAACACTCGGGAGTCTTTATAGAGAGTAGGCCAGTAGAAGCCACATTGGAGGACTCTTGTGGCTGTTCGCTCACTTCCAAAATGTCCTCCATACTGTGATCCATGGCAGTGCCAGAGGATCTTCTGTGCTTCTTCTTTAGGCACACATATACGGATTACTCCATCTGCAC
Source organism: Arachis hypogaea (assembly GCF_003086295.3). NCBI lineage: Eukaryota > Viridiplantae > Streptophyta > Magnoliopsida > Fabales > Fabaceae > Arachis > Arachis hypogaea. Next base: position 101,698,910 of record NC_092038.1, read on the forward strand.
ATCTCTTGAAGAGATATGGTTCATCCCAAAGATAGTACTTTGCATCCGTGATCAACTTCTTTGTTTGCTGCCTACTGTACTCTTTGGGTATGAATCTCACTGCCTTGTAGTTTGCAATATCTGCAAACCATGGCACTTCCTGGATGGCAAAGAGTTGCTCATCCGGAAAGGTTTTAGAGATCTCAGTAAGAGGGAGGGACGCCCCTTCTACTGGTTCTATTCGGGACAGGTGATCAGCTACTTGGTTCTCTGTCCCTTTTCTGTCTCTTATTTCTATATCAAACTCTTGCAGAAGCAACACCCATCTGATGAGTCTGGGTTTTGAATCCTGCTTTGTGAGTAGATATTTAAGAGCAGCATGGTCAGTGTACACAATCACTTTTGATCCTACTAAATAAGATCTAAACTTGTCAATGGCGTAAACCACTACAAGCAGCTCTTTTTCTGTGGTTGTGTAGTTCTTTTGTGCGTCATTTAAAACACGGCTGGCATAGTAAATAACGTGTAGAAGCTTGTCATGCCTTTGTCCCAACACTGCACCAATGGCATGGTCACTGGCATCACACATTAATTCAAACGGTAATGTCCAGTCTGGTGCTGAGATGACTGGTGCTGTGACCAGTTTAGCTTTCAGGGTCTCAAATGCCTGCAGAGACTCTTTATCAAAGATAAATGGCATGTCAGCAGCTAGCAGATTACTCAGAGGTTTGGCGATTTTTGAAAAATCCTTTATAAACCTCCTATAGAATCCTGCATGCCCCAGAAAGTTTCTGATTGCCTTAACATTGGCAGGTGGTGGTAATTTTTCAATTACCTCTACCTTAGCTCGATCCACCTCTATTCCCTTGTTCGAAATTTTGTGCCCAAGGACAATTCCTTCAGTCACCATAAAGTGACATTTTTCCCAGTTTAAAACCAGGTTAGTCTCTTGGCACCTCTTTAGAACAAGTGCTAGATGGTCAAGACAGGAGTTGAACGAGTCTCCAAATACTGAAAAGTCATCCATGAAGACTTCCAGAAATTTTTCCACCATATCAGAGAAAATAGATAGCATGCACCTTTGAAAGGTTGTAGGTGCATTGCACAGACCAAATGGCATCCTTCTATATGCAAATACTCCGGATGGACATGTGAATGCTGTTTTCTCTTGATCCTGGGGATCTACTGCAATTTGATTATAACTTGAATATCCATCCAGGATGCAGTAGTATTCATGACCTGCCAGTCTTTCTAGCATCTGGTCTATGAATGGTAAAGGAAAATGATCCTTTTTTGTGGCTGTATTGAGCCTTCTGTAATCAATACACATACGCCACCCTGTAACTGTTCTTGTAGGAACTAGTTCATTCTTTTCATTATGGACCACTGTCATGCCACCTTTCTTAGGGACGACTTGGATAGGGCTTACCCAAGGGCTATCAGAAATAGGATAAATAATCCCAGCCTCTAGTAATTTAGTGACCTCTTTCTGCACCACCTCCTTTATGGCTGGATTCAGCCGCCTTTGTGGTTGAACCACTGGCTTAGCATCACCCTCCAATAGGATCTTGTGCATGCATCTGGCTGGGCTGATGCCCTTAAGATCACTGATGGACCACCTAAGAGCCGTCTTGTGTGTCCTTAGCACTTGAATTAGTGCTTTCTCTTCCTGTGGCTCTAAGATAGAGCTTATGATTATAGGAAAGGTATCACCTTTTCCCAGAAATGCATATTTTAGGGATGGTGGTAATGGTTTGAGCTCGGGTTTGGGAGGTTTCTCCTCTTCGTGAGGGATTTTCAGAGGTTCTATTATTCTCTCTGGTTCTTCCAGGTCAGGCTGAACATCTTTAAAGATATCCTCTAGCTCTGATTTGAGACTCTCAGCCATATTGACTTCTTTTATCAGAGAGTCAATAATATCAACGCTCATGCAGTCATTTTGGTTGTCTGGATGCTGCATGGCTTTGACAACATTCAACTTGAACTCATCCTCATTGACTCTCAGGGTTACTTCCCCTTTTTGAACATCAATAAGGGTTCGGCCAGTTGCTAGGAAAGGTCTATCCAGAATGAGAGTTGCACTCTTATGCTCTTCCATTTCCAGCACCACAAAGTCAGTGGGAAAGGCAAATGGCCCAACCTTGACAATCATGTCTTCAATCACGCCTGATGGGTATTTAATGGAGCCATTAGCAAGTTGAAGACATATCCAGGTTGGTTTAACTTCATCAGTCAACCCAAGCTTTTTGATAGTAGCTGCAGGTATTAGATTAATACTTGCCCCAAGATCACATAGAGCTTGCTTGGTGCAAGTACCTTCTAATGTGCATGGTATCATAAAGCTTCCCGGATCCTTAAGCTTCTCAGGTAAGCTTTTCAGAATGACTGCACTGCATTCTTCAGTGAGGTAAACTTTTTCAGTTTCCCTCCAATCCTTCTTATGACTTAAGATCTCTTTCATGAACTTAGCATAAGATGGTATTTGTTCAAGTGCCTCTGCAAACGAAATCTTTATTTCAAGAGTCCTGAGATAGTCTGCAAAGTGGGCAAATTGCTTATCCTGTTCTGCTTGGTAGAATTTCTGAGGATAAGGCATTTTGGCTTTGTATTCCTCAACCTTAGTTGCTGTAGGTTTATTGCCTACAGATGTGTGTTGAGAAGCCTTTTTAGAGGGGCTGTTATCAGCCCTTGTATGTGTCTGATTTCCCACTAGCGTTTGAATGCCAGGGGTGAAAGCTGGAGTGGCGTTAGACGCCAGCTCCTTACCTGTTTCTGGCATCTGAATGCCAGAACTGTGCTTCCTTTGGGCGTTCAACGCCACTTCCTTGCTTGTTTCTGGCGTTGAACGCCAGGACTGAGCATGGTCTGGGCGTTCAGCGCCAGCTTTCCACCCATCTTCTGGCGTTTGAGCGCTAGAGTTATTCCTCTCTGGGCTCTGATTGTCCTCAGATGGATTTTGGGTGGTTTGCTCATTTCTTGGCTTCCTGCTATCTTGAAGTGAGGTATTTAATATTTTCCCACTTCTTAATTGAACTGCTTGGCATTCTTCTGTTATTTGTTTTGATAACTGCCGTTTTGTTTGCTTCAACTGTACTTCCATATTCATATTAGCCATTCTTGTTTCTTGTAGTATCTCCTTGAATTTGGCTAGCTGTTTTGTTAGAAAATCTAATTGCTGATTGAATTCGACAGCTTGATCTGCAGGTACAGGTGCTGATTCCTGGCAATTGTATCAATGAGCTCTTGAGCTTCTTCAATTATCTTTCTCATGTGTATAAATCCACTAGCTGAGTGGTCTAGAGAAATCTGAGCTCTCTCTGTAAGCCCATAATAGAAGATGTCTAATTGCACCCACTCTGAAAACATTTCAGAGGGGCATTTTCTTAGCATCCCTCTGTATCTCTCCCAAGCATCATAAAGGGATTCATTATCTCCGTGTTTGAAGCCTTGGATGCTTAGCCTTAGCTGTGTCATCCATTTTGGAGGAAAATAGTGATTCAGGAATTTTTCTGACAGCTGTTTCCATGTCTTTATGCTGTCCTTAGGTTGGTTATTTAACCACCTCTTAGCTTGGTCCTTTACAGCAAATGGAAACAGTAATAATCTATAGACATCCTGATCTACTTCCTTATCATGTACTGTATCAGTAATTTGTAAAAATTGTTCCAGAAACTCTGTAGGTTCTTCCTGTGGAAGACCGGAATACTGGCAACTTTGCTGCACCATGATAATGAGCTGAGGATTCAACTCAAAGCTACTGACTCCGATGGAGGGTATACAGATACTACTCCCATATGAAGCAGTAGTGGGGTTAGCATATAACCCCAGAGTCCTTCTGGACTGTTCATTTCCACTCAGTTCCATGATGGAGCAAGGGAGATGATATGGATGTAGATATTATTTATTTTATTATATATAAAAATTTATTTTTGAAATAATAAAATAAAATAAGATAAAATAAAAATGAAATAAAAATAAAAATAAAAAAAATTTGAAAATGTTTTGTGAAGATTTTCGAAAAAAATGAGGAGAGAGAAAGTGGTTAGGATATTTTTGAAAAAGATAATAAAATATTATATAATTTTTTTTTTAAAAAAAATCTTAGGAGGATAAGATTTGAAAAATTTTGAAATTGAAATCTAAATTTTTATAAAAAAATTTCAAAAAAGTAGCTTAAAAATAGTTAGAAAAGATATTTTTTTGAATTTTGAATTTTATGATGAAAGAGAAAAACACATAAAAGACACAAGACTTAAACATTTTAGATCTAATGCTCCTTGTTTTCGAAAATTTTGGAGGGAAAACACCAAGGAACACCCAACTTAAAAATTTTAAGATCAAAACATAAAGAAGACTCAAGAACACCTTGAAGATTTACAAGAACAACAAGAACAAAAGATAGAACACCAAACTTAAAATTTTTAGAAAACTTCAATAAAATTTTCGAAAATTATAAAAAGATTAACAACAAAACACCAAACTTAAAGTTTGGCACAAGATTCAATCAAAGAAAAATTATTTTTGAAAAAGATTTTAAAAAGAAGATACCCAATTACCAAGAACAGAGACCAACACTCTAGCGAATTGGGCAGTAAATGTAACACTGGTTTTGAAGAGGTATATTTATATTATTCCTTTTGAAAGACTAATGCTTTGGAAAAGAACAAGAAAAACTAAAAATCAAACAAGAAAAATAAACAAGAACAACTTAAAGATCAAAGAACACAAATTCAAAAATTTAAAAGGAAAATATAAAATATGCAATTGACACCAAACTTAGAACAAGACACTAATTCACGAAAAATTAAAAATTAATAAGGAAAAGTAATATTTTTTTTTTGAAAAATTTTTGAAGAGAATTTAAAGGACTCAAATTTAATGACTCCATAGCATCAATACTCTATTCCTAATCTAAGCAACAAAATAAACCTTTAGTTGTTCAAACTCAAACAATCCCCGGCAACGGCGCCAAAAACTTGGTGTACGAAATTGTAATGCCAATATCAAAATCAAGATTTCTTATAATTTCGTACCACTAACCAGCAAGTGCACTGGGTCGTCCAAGTAATACCTTACGTGAGTAAGGGTCGATCCCACGGAGATTATTGGTTTGAAGCAAGCTATGTTTATTTTATTATTCTTAGTCAGGATATCAATTATAATTATCAGTTTGAATTATTAAAAAAATAAAAGAGTGTGAAATAATTACTTATTGTGTAGTAATGGAGAATATGTTGGGGTTTTGGAGATGCTTTGTCCTCTGAATCCCTGCAACATAATGCTTACTCACTTTCATAAATGCAAGGCTCCTTCCATGGCAAGCTGTATGTAGGGAATCACCATTGTCAATGGCTACTTCCTATTCTCTCAGTGAAAATGGTCCAAAAGCTCTGTCACAGCACAGCTAATCATCTGTTGGTTCTCGATCATGTCGGAATAAGATCCATTGATCCTTTTGCGTTTGTCATCACGTCCAACACTCGCGAGTTTGAAGCTCGTCACAGCCATCCAATCTCAGAATCCTACTCGGAATACCACAGACAAGGTTTAGACTTTCCAGATTCTCATGAATGCCACCATCAATCTAGCTTATACCACGAAGATTCTGATTAAGGAATCTAAGAGATACTCATTCAATCTAATGTAGAACGGAGGTGGTTGTCAGGCACACGTTCATGGATTGAGGAAGGTGATGAGTGTCACGGATCATCACCTTCTCCATAATTAAGCGCGAATGAACATCTTAGGTTGGAACACGCATGTTTGAAAGGAAAACAGAAATAATTGCATTAATTCATCGAGACGCTGCAGAGCTCCTCACCCCTAACAATGGAGTTTAGAGACTCAAGAGTATAAAATTCAGATCTAAAAATGTCATGAGATACAAAATAAATCTCTAAAAGTTGTTTAAATACTAAACTAGTAACCTAGGTTTAGAGAAAATGAGTAAACTAAGATAATTGGTACAGAGATCCACTTCTAGGGCCCACTTGGTGTGTGCTGGGGCTGAGACTTAAGCTTCTTACGTGCCTGGGCTGTTTCTGGAGTTGAACGCCAGGTTGTCACGCGTTTTTGGCGTTCAACTCTGGTCCGTAACGTGTCTCTGGCGCTGAACGCCAGACTGCAACATGGAACTGGCGTTGAACGCCAGTTTACGTCGTCTATCTTCACGCAAAGTATAGACTATTATATATTGCTGGAAAGTCCTGGATGTCTACTTTCCAACCCAATTGAGAGCGTGCCAATTGGACTCCTGTAGCTCCAAAATGCCGAGTGCAGGGAGGTCAGAATCCAACAGCATCAGCAGTTCTTTTTCAGCCTAAACCAGATTTTTGCTCAGCTCCCTCAATTTCAGCCAGAAAATACCTGAAATCACAGAAAAATACACAAACTCATAGTAAAGTCTAGAAATATAACTTTTTCCTAAAAACTAATAATATTCTACTAAAAACTAATTAAAACATACTAAAATCTACATGTAATTACCCCCAAAAAGCGTATAAAATATCCGCTCATCACCGCACATCTGTCCCTCTCCACGTCGCGCCTACGTGCCTCCGTGCTTGCATGCATCCCTCGCCGCGCCACGCCTCTATCCCTCATGGCTGGTTTCTCTACATGAAGTGCTGCTCGTCGTCCACGGTTCTGTCTCTACAACAGGTGATAATTTAATTTAAATTATTTCCAATGTTTTTCTCACGATGGATTCTTTGATGTTGTTTATGTGAATTTTATTCTTGATTGGTTTATTTTGATGTTGTTTAAATGTTGAATTTGGTTTCTGAATATGAATATGAATTGTTTTTGTTCTTTCTTTCAATTTTCATTCAGCTACTTATGATGTTAGTGTTCAAAACAATTTAAGATATGCATGTGTTCCAGTTTATGGTATCTCAGGATTGAATCTTATGAGCTATGCTAGTTCATTCCAAATTTATGTGGCTCACTTGGCTGCAATATCAGAGAAGTTACATAGCCAAGCTCATGTTTGTCTACATAAGTAAGTGTATAACTTTCAATGTACATAGTGTGTATTTTCCCTCAATGCATTCTTTCTTGTTGGTGCATTCCTAGAATAGTTGTGGTTGCTGAAATTGCTATGCTTTTTGCATTTATTTTTGCCTCACTAATTATGTATTTTATGATGCATCTGTCACATGGGATTTACCCTTTAGCTTTATGTCCAACTACTCAAGATGTCATAGTTTAAGGGTGTTCTTTTTACTAAGTTTGTAAATCATACCATTGTCCCAAATAGCTACTATGTATGTAAGAGTAGCAATAACACCAGTCATCCATTCACTTTCACAGGTGCGCATATAATCATTTGGTTAGTTGAGTTCTTTCCCCTTAAGTTGAGTTCTTTGCACTATATATAAAAGTGTTTATTCAAAATTTTGGAAACAAGTTGGTTCAAATTTCAAACCATAATTTGTCATTGTCATTTCTCATTCTAACCATAATTGCATTAACTATTTAAAGTAGGAAAGTGCATTAATTTCATTGCTGACATTTTCCTTGAGAACTTCCAGGTTCACATTGTTTCTATGAGCTATCTGTATAAACCATATATTATTCTAATTAACTAATTAATTAGCATATCATAATTATTGACTAAAATAAAGTTTGACCATATATATGTGCCAGATCCTTCTTTGAGTACTATCCTCGAAGAGCAGGGTCAACCATTTCCACCACTTTTTTAGTCCAGACATTGGTTCGATATCAGGTGTATATGGTGGTGACCGAAGAACTCCCGAAGAGATGAATGGACCTCAAAAGATGAATGGTTCATAGGGTGGGAGACTGCAACACAAGAACTGATTTTTAGATTATCTATATTACACTGAAACTACGTTTGCTATGATTTTCGTTATTAGATTTCAATTTTCAATAACACAAATTACATAACCTTGTGATTTTTTATAGTGTACCATGATATGATAAAAACACAAACTACATTCTATGAATCCACACAAATGTAAAATATTACATGATCATAATGAATACTTGAATGATGGAAACTAAATTTATATATACTTATTATTCCTATTTTTGATTCATTTTATCCATTCCTTTTTTCTTTTTGTATGTTCTTAAGATAAGGTATTTGGAAAGTCAAAAAAAAAGAGAAGGAATTTTTGGTACAATTTGTATATAAATAAGCAAAAGAATGATAGTGACAAAATAAAAGGGATTATAGGAATATCTTTCAAGTCGTAAAATCATTAAATATGGATTATA